>NC_081407.1:55696679-55999709 GCF_030272615.1 Cryptomeria japonica | reverse complement strand
GGCAACGAGCAATACCATTGTAGGGTTTTGTCTCTTAATGTTCTGGTGAATAGTTTTGCAAGCAACCTTGGGTCGTAAGCAAAATCAGTACAAATTGTTTGAAAAGTCTTAACATGTGTTAGAGGATCTCCTTTACCATTATAAAGCTCCAAATGTGGGATTTCAACATGTTTAGGAGGGATGGCTCGAACAATGTCAAGAGAAAGTGGGCTCGCAACATCAAATGTGGGCACACTAAACTTAGATTGGTTCATAGAGGCAATTTGTTGCTGTAAAGAAGAGACAGTTTGTGCAAGATTATTAATGGTAGCTTCAGTCGAAGAGTTCATATTAGGTGTGTTAGATTGAGATGGAGGTGTGATGTTATTGAAAGAGGGTAAAGAGTAAGGTGGTGGGACCCTATGATAGTCAACCATAGGGGATGATTGGATAGGAGGAACACTACAAGGAGGAATGGAATGGTTAAATGAATTTCCCCCTTGCATCATGTTCATTTGTGAAGATGTAATAGGAACACTCATTGAAGGAATGTACGAAGAAGTTGGATTGTATGAAGGAAGAGGGTTGATTGAAGAAGAAGGGTTGCCTCCATGATTGGTAATCACAGGAGGAATGTCTTGTATAGAGGTAGCCATTATGTTTGATGTAAAGGTAGGTATACTAGCAATAGGAGTTGTCAAAGGAATAGAATGATTGACTTGTGTAGGAGGTTGTGTATAACCTAAAGATTCAGCACAACTCTTCATAGGCATCACATTCGAATCCACAATGTGTGCAATACCACGCAAAACATCAATTCCATTCTTATCACTTTGAAGCATGCATTTTAGACCCTCAATTAAAGGAAGAGCTTGACTATTGGGATACTCATGAGACATCCACTGGTGAAAATCGTCAAATTGGTTATCCAATTTGGAAAGTTGTTCAACGGAAACTTCATGGAGAGCTTCTTCATCATTCGGAGGATTAGCGGAATTACCCATGTCCTCGTTAAAAAGGCTACTCAAATTAGGTTCCATCTCCTCGGTAGTTAAACCTCGGAAAGACTTAATTCTACGGCTTCGTCTAACGGGAATAGTGTAAGTAGGGCTTATTGTTGTAAAACTCATGCACTAGAGAGAAAGAAAAGATTTTGAATTTAGAGGTAGCAATTTTCAGTAAAAACAGCCAATCTTTCAGATTTAAGCTGTTAAATGCAATCACAACAGTCTCCCGAAATTTCAGAAAAAATGTTCGAGACCGTGGCGCTCGGAGTGCAACACGGTCCTTGCAACTTTTTTTGAAATTTGCAGGGATGAAAGGTATGATGATTTTAGAGCTAATCTGAAAAAATTGAGTGATTTTACGATCTGTAGATAGGCCAAATTAAAGTTGCAATCTCAAAATTGAACCCTATCAAGATTGTCGAAAAATGCAAAATTTTGAATTTTGAAAAAGAGAGGGAAACTGAAATTTTGAATTTTATGATTTTAGAAGGAATGTCAAGAGCAATGCAAATTTTGAATTTTCAAAATTGACTCAATTTCACGCAAAAATTCAATTTTGAAAGCGGAAATCAAGGTTGTTGTACTTAAGCACTTAATTTCAAAAGTCACAAATTGCAAGGATTTGAATAAAGCACTGAAATTTCGAATGAATAAAAACACACTATTCGGATTTAGGACAGTAAGAACACAATTTTGACACAAAATTTCAGTTTCGATAATTTTTGAATGATTAGGAGCCTTAAACCAAGCAATCACAAGACCAACTTTGACTGTAATTTTGAAAGTGTTATAATTGACAAAATCAGCCAAAATTCTGGATTTTAGCAAGAAAATACAGCAAGATCTCGCTCCCGAAATTTTGGAAAAAATGTCGGGGACGATGGCGCTCGGAGTGCAACACGGTCCTCGCAACTTTTTTCCAAATTTTCAGGGATGAAAGATATTATGATTTTATTGCAGAATCCAAAGTTACAGCTGATTTGGAGATGTTTTGATCAGTGAAATTGTCGGACAAAGGTTGAATCAAGAGGGTTTCAAAAATTAGGGTTTTGACATTTAACCACTTAATTTTCAAAATTAAAGTACAGATATGAATTGATAATTTATAATAGAAAAGCAGATCTGAAGCAAGCATTAATAATTAAACATTTCGCAAGTTTAATTGCTTAAAAAGAAAATTTAGGGTTTTTATGCAATTAACCTCTAAAATTTTGCAAAGGATCAAACATGGAAATGTAATCAACTTTTCAGATCTAAGCATGAAAAATCAGAAAGGATGTTCACATCGGGTTCACCAAAATGTAAAGCGGAAAATCACTGTCGAACCCTAGTTGGTCTCCCCTCTTCTAACTCCGAGGAGAGAGAAGGGAGGTTCGCTAGGATTCGATGGGTTTTCACTTAGGGGAGAGACTTTACATTCAAAAGAGGGGTTGAAACTCATAAGATCCAATCCCACACAATGTAAGATTGGATGCTAAATGAATTTCAAGGGTTAGGAAAGCAAGGCTACCCTCTTTTGTAAAGAATATTGATTAAGGAAATTAAGCTAAGAATACATAGAAAGTCATAAAGATTCACTTATAAACTGAGTTTAGGTTATAGGACAAAGCTGCGGACCTGGAATTTGCAGTAAAATGTCGATACGGCGTTGTCCTGCAAATTTGAGAAAAAGTTGTCGGGACGATGGCGCCCGGCGCCACGGTCCTCCGAAAAATCCGCGAAACGAAGGGGGATCTGTTCGTCTCTGCACAAGGATTCCAAATCTTCAATCTCAGCCGCGTACCTGCAACCTACACATAGAAAAGCAAAGACGATGGGGGGTTAGGGATTAGGGGTTTGCCTTTAGGTCAAACCCCGGTTTTGGAATTAACCAAGAAATGAGCAAGAGCTGTAAATGTAAATGACTGTAATGTAAAACAAGTACTAATACCTTGTTCTAAGGATGTTTGTATCCTTATGTGCGAAGGTTTAGATGTTGTATGTTGTAGTATGTAGCATGTAATAAGTGATCTCCTCTTCAATGGTTGAATCCTTGACTTGAATGCAACACTTAGCCTTGAATGGAGACTTAAAATGATCAATTGCTTGAATGCTTGAATGCTTGAATGCTTGAGTATAGTTTCCACGCCTTTTTCCCTCATATCGAATGAGAGAGGAAAATGTAGTTTATATACTTGTCAATTAGGGCTGATAGACTGATTTTCCCGACCTTAGGCCGACCAGGGAAGTATATTTCCAAATTGCAATCAAAAAGACCCGATATCACTTAGGAAACCGGGCCCAAAATAGGACCCAGGGACCAGGGCGCTGGGCGCCATGGTCCTGGAGGACCAGGGCGCTGGGCGCCTTGGTCCTGAGGGACCAGGGCGCTGGGCACCCTGGTCCTAAGGGACCAGGGCGCTGGGCGCTCTGGTCCCACCTCCGGGACAGCAGGGTGCAAGGAGGTTCAGGCCAGGGTGCTTGAAAAATGCAGTTTTCAGTGTCGTGAGCAAGTTTTGGGGTCTCCATTCAGGTTGCGTGTTGCGTCACCATCGTGAAGACCGAAATGCAATTGAAATTGCAAGTGTCGCAATTTTAGGACGCTACAGTTATAAACCGGTATGTAAGTATGTGAGTTGAACTGGTAACTAGTGTATAAGGTTAAACCCTTTCTATGCAACGTAACCGGTAAACCCTATCAATTGTTTTGTTAAACCCTAAATAATTAAGTTTGCTGAAATGGTTATGTTGGTTTATTATCTGATGATGAGTGGTAATGATGGTGACACATGTGGTCATTGTATTTAGATAAGTTCATATTGTTTTGGCGCATTTTTTTTATTGTCTAGGAAATGAGCAAAGTGGATTGCATCTAATGCAAAGCGCATGATGAGTTACAAGTCTGATGAAGTGGTGATCATGGAGCGGTTGGAATTTTCTTGAAGATTGTGTATATATTGCTATGTGAATCCAACGGTCACACTTGAACCAATTTGTTTGTCATCTCTATCAGAGAATTAGGTTTTTGTTGTGTTACCAACCTAATTGATTTGTATTTAAGGTCGATGAAGTTGTTTTGTTAAAGGTGTTGGCAAAATTCAGTTGAGTGTGTGGTTGCCTAATTGGATAATGAATTTGTAGCTTGTGTAAAGGAAGATTGAAGCTTAAAAGGATCTAATCAAGAAAATGTAGTGCTATTTAGATAGATCAAGAAAAACTTGTTGTCTTCTAACAATAATAGCAGAATTGAAATCCCCTAACCAGGTAAGCTCTAACAAGCTTGGTTACTTCTTAAATCCTCTAACAAGGTGATCCATTAGCTTGGATTCTCAAATCCTCTACCGAGGTTACTCCTAACATGGTATTTTCTTTTTATCAAGGCATTTGTAAATCCCTTAACTAGGTGATTCCTAATAGGATCAATTCTTAACATGACTTATTGTAAAAGCTTTAACAGGATTGGCTCCTAATAGTTGAACTTCAGAAGAGTTCAGATAGCTATCTTGTGAGTCTCATCTCACTGTGGTTTTTACCTATTTGGGTTTTCCACATATAAACATTTGTGTCATGTGGTGAATGTTTTTGTGGTTATGATCTTATTTGTTGATTTGATTAACTACTTCACTATTCTGATTAGGCATGATAACTAGAAGCATTGAGAGATGAAGTGTGTTGATATATGATTAAGCATTTGCATGTTTACAAGAATAAAGTTGTTTACTATTAAGTTGATATAACAGTTAACTGGTTGATGTTGAGTATTCTTATGAGTATTGATCTTGACAGTGATATTTTTACTTTGTGTGATTGACTTTGAGTTTGGGAAGTTTGTAAGAGTTTTTCAATTTACTGATTCACCCCACCCCCCTCTCAGTAATCTACTGGATATTTATTCTTTCATCATACCATCACGTTTCATTCAAATGAGATCATAAGTGTGAAGAAGCTTTTATGCAAATTAAAGAATATCTGATGAATCCTCTAGTACTTGTATCACCAATCAAAGGGAAACCATTGTTTCTTTATATCTTAGTGACAAATGTATCATTAGGAGCTCTTTTAGCACAAAATGATGAAGAAGGTAAAGAAAGAGCAATGTATTACATCAATAGAACACTTGTAGGCTATAAATTGAACTATACATCAGTAGAGAAGACATGGCTAGCAGTTGTATTTGCAACTCAAAAGCTGCGATATTATATGCTGACTCATTCTATGAAATTGATAGCAAAAATAGATCCACTAAAGTATTTGTTGAACAAGTCAACTTTGACAGGAAGACTAGCAAAATGGGTTATGGTACTAAGTGAGTTTGATATGGAATATGTTGATTGAAAAGCTATCAAAGGATAGGTCATTGCTGATCAATTAGCTGAAGCACCCTTACAAGATGACATACCATTGCACATTGAATTTCCTGATGCAAACATTCTGACAATAAGTACAAAATTTTGGGAGTTGTACTTTGATGGTTTTTTCACACCTGGGGGACACACAATTCTAAAATCATATAGACTGTGGTTTCCATGGACAAATAATACTGTAGAATATGAAGCATTGACTATTGTGCTCAAAATGGCTATTGAATGGAACACTAAGGAGTTACATGTTTATAGTGATTCACAACTTATAATCAACCAAATAAATAATGATTATCAAACTAAGGATGACAAGATCATTCCCTATAAATAGTTGGTAGAGGAGTTTAAAGAACACTTT
Organism: Cryptomeria japonica; assembly: GCF_030272615.1. Taxonomy (NCBI): domain Eukaryota; kingdom Viridiplantae; phylum Streptophyta; class Pinopsida; order Cupressales; family Cupressaceae; genus Cryptomeria; species Cryptomeria japonica. The sequence goes on along the minus strand of NC_081407.1, from coordinate 55,994,025 downwards.
GAAGAAGTATCATTCACTTAGATCCAAAGAAATGAGAACAAAGCAACAGATGCAATGGCTACAATAGCATCTCTCTTGCATAATTAGGAGAGTCAACAACGTTATGAATTCCTGGTGGAAGATATCTTGAAACCTACCATTGAATCCTAGCATACCCACATGATTTGCCATATATCTGGAACTGATCAATCCTTATACAGCCGAACTTATCAATACTTAAAAGAGAATATCCTTCCTCCTGACCTATCCCACAATCAAAGAAGAAATTTTTTCCATCAATCATCCCATTATACTATCATTACTGATACCTTATATAGGCGAGGTTTAGATAGCACTTTATTGAGATGTCTCAAACAAGAGGAATCTAAGAAAGTTCTTAATGAAGTTCACGTAGGTACTTGTGGCACACACTCAAGTGGATTAACGCTGGCTAAGAAACTTATTTGTATGGGTTACTATTGGCCTACTATGGAGAGAGATTCATTCACATATGCCAAGAAATGCAAAAAATAACAGATCCATGGGAATCTTATCCACGCAGCAGCACAAGAATTTCATCCTATGGCAGGATCATGGTCATTCTCCCAATGGGGTCTTGATTTGGTAGGTAAGATAAACCCTTCATCCTCTAATGGACATAAGTTCATTCTGACTACTACTGAGTATTTCACTAAATGGATTGAAGCAATACCTTTAATGAAAGTGACAGGAAAACAAATATCGTCATTTATCTTGAATTATATAATCTATCGCTATGGAGTCCCTATGACCATTATCACTGATAATGGACAACCATTTAGGAATCAAGATGTGAAGGAACTATGTGAGAGCGATTCCATATCCAACATAGGTTTTCTGCACCATATTATCCATAGGGAAATGGTCAAGCTGAGGCATCAAACAAAACTATCTTGAAAATCTTGAAGAAAATAGTCAATGAAGCAGGTAAAGACTGACACATTCAACTAAATCCTGCTCTTTGGGCATACCAAACTAGCATCCACACACCAATGGGGGCAACTAAATATTTCTCAGTCTATGGATCAGAAGCCATATTACTAATAGAAGTAGAGATACCTTCTCTATGAGTTTCCTTGAAAGGTGTTATACCAAAAGAAGAAGAATGAGTCTCTAGACTTCAAGAACTTGAGCTAATTTAGGAACGTCGCCAAAATGCAATTGATCATTTGAAGGCATATCAATAGAGAATGACAAGAATTTATAATCACAGAGTCAAGCCACAAATTTTTTAGATTGGAGATATATCTCTAAGGGAGAATCTGAGAAATTAGCAAGACCGAAAAAGAAGGTAAATTTGAACCAAATTGGTTAGGTCCTTTTTTCATAGTAGCAACATATGGCTCAGGAGCATACAAGTTATCTACCTCTGAAGGTGATTGGTTTGATGAACCTATCAATTCCATCCATCTCAAGAAATTCTATCTTGAGATATAAAGTCTTGAAAAAATCAATAAAAAGCATATAAAGTCCTGAAAAAATTAGTAAAAAGCATATAAAGTCCTAAAGAAATCAGTAAAAATCAGAAAAGCAGAAAATCCCTAAAAAGCATAAAACAGTGAAAATAGAAGAAGAAAAATCAAATATGGAAAAAATGCAATAAATTTAGATAGTGAAAACCTAGAAAATAGGCGCTATCTAAAAAATGAGTTCTTCCATCTATGAGATTGCTTCGCACACCTATCCACTCCATCCTATTGAATCTATCACTTCCATCTATCCTAGCTCATCCATTTCATCTTTCACATTCATTTCTCTGAACCACTAGTAGGAAATATGTAACGTACCAACAATTATCAATCTTTCACATACTTATCGTAGTCATTGTCTTAGATTTTATCAGAATCAATCATATTTGCATTATATCCCGCCATGGTTTGGATCTTGATCAATTCATACATCCATAATGAAGTTTTGTTTTTGATGGGGGAAAAATCCTAATTCCTTTTGCTAAGGTGATCTTTTGACTCTTTGAAAATCCAAAACATTTGGAAAACTTAGAAAAACCAAAAACACCTAGGGTTTTGAAATAGATAACGAGCAACAAGGCAACAAAGATCAAGACATTTTGTAACAACTAAATCATGAAACTCGTAAAATGAAGAATCAACCAGCAAGTAATAAAAGATTATCAATGATCATTCATCAAGATGAATCTATCAGTTAATGACCATGAGAACATGTGAATGACATACAAGATTTAGTGTTTATATCATGATTTTATTGCTAATCATGTACTCTGTGCAACTCAAGGATTTCCATGACTAGAGAAGCTATGATGGGGCGTGATTATTTTCTTTGTTTGTTGTTTGTGGTTTATCTCCTATTAAGGTATGTACTTGCCTAAGGATATTATTCACAAAAGATCAAAGAGGACATTCTGAGTCATGCATGAAAGGAGATAATCCTTGTCTATTCTGTAAAAAATACTCAGGTCAACTTGATTCATTATATCAAGTTGCTTGTATTAACTTGCTATATTTATTGGCAATATAACAAGGATATTGAGAAGGTTGTTGATGATTATGGACACAACTGATTAAAGATGTTTTACTATCTCGATATTATTATTTTGTCATTGATGTCAAGAAATTGATTTTCTAATTCAATATGAAGTTGCCATATCTTAAGAAATATGATATGAAGATTATAAAGAAGTCGGTAAAGACACAAGAAAGAATATGATGAATAAAGGGATAAGTTATTCAATGGGAAACTCTATCGAGTCAGACAATGATGAGATCTTGATGTTTTAGATTGTTTCAACATCATACATATGTTGTAAAATGTAAAGGTTAATACTACACTATGTTATCAGGCAAAGAACCTAGTCGGTAAACCCTAAGGTTATCACAGTCGGTTAATGAAGACAGAATGTCTACCGAGTAAAGTTTAGTATTCACTGAGTTGTAAACGAGCTATAACAGAATGCATTAAATGTTTACATGTGATATTTAATGAAAGAAGTTGATGAGCTAGAGCGGATCAATGATTGGCAAGCTATGGGAGAAGTTTGTTAACAAATCTAAGGCAATGTAAAGTCGGCAAGAAGACCTACAGCTCAGATTGAACCCCATTACCCTAACACAAGTTCCAAGATGATTGTGCAAGTTCCAAGGCAAGGTAAAAAAATTTTCAGATCGTAAGATACAATAAACCTACACAAGATTGAAGATCTGATGGCTATGATTGATCATGGGAAATGTGATCAAGGAGATTAAGCGGTTAGATGATTGTTTATAAATAAGGAACTATTGATAAACAGTGTATGCACAGGGATACTACATAGTGATCACCGAGCATAGAAGCTTGAAGACCTGTTGGAATAATAGAGTATTGATGCCTAGAAGATAGACAAGAATAGTTCTATGTCTAGATTGTGTTGAACAAATAAGAATCTGCTTTAGAATTTTAGATGTAAAGTTGCAGATAGATTGTATTACTCTTAGCTTGTGGAAGTAACAAGAAATCTCTTAACCAAGTGGACTTAATAGTCTTATAAGTAAATCCTCTAACAAGGTGACATTCTAAATGAGTGTTTGAAATCCTTTGACAAGGTCACTTCTAACAAAGTGAAGATCCTAACAAGATCTGAGGGAAATCCCTTAACCGGGTCACATCTAGCAATGTGTTTTGTAATCTTTAACAGGATTGGCTTTTAACCGAGCATACTCTAGAAGAGTATATTTCTTAGTGGGTCTGAAATCCCACATTGGTTTTTCCCTATTTGGGTTTCCACATTAAATCTGGTGTTATGAGGTCTATACTGTTCATATGCTTTTGAGTTTGCATGTTTGACAGTTTTTATTCTATGACTGATATATGTTACCAAGGTTGAATCTAATGTTTTCATTACTGATTAAGTTTGTATGATTCACCCCCCCCTCTCATCTTGTTGGCTATCGGATCTGTACTTATATTAAGTATCAGAACTATCAATTGGTATCAAAGCCTTGGACTCCGAAAGGAAACTTTAAAGGCACTTGAGTTAAAGATCCAAAGATGTATAAGAGGGATGCACCTAAGCTGAATAAGTCAAGTTTCTCTACATGGCAGAAAAGGATGAAGCTACATCTATTAGGAGTTGGAGAATATGCTATATACTATCTGGAGAATGATTTTGTTACACCGAGCACCTATCCATTGACTATGGAAGAGATAAAGGAAAAGCAAGAACACATTCAAGCAATGATTGAATAACATCTGCATTGACCGATTCTAAGTTTAATGATCTAGAAGGCTGCAATGATGTGAAGGCTATGTGGACTAAGCTCATATCTGTATATGGAGGAGATGAACATGTTCAAAGAGAAAAAGTTGATAGTCTAAGAGGACAACTTGAATCTATGAGGATGAATGAAGGTGAGAACATAACCCAGTATAGTACAAGACTAAAGAAAATTGTAAATCAAATCAAGGGAGCAGGAGGAACTATTGAAGAAAAGGATGTGACAAGTAAGTTGTTAAGAACCCTTCTACCTACCTACGCAATCCGAGTCTCTGCAATCAATGAATTGAGGTCTATACCTAATATGTCAGTTTCCTTAGATGCTACTATTGGTAAGCTACATGCATTTGAGTTAAGTAATTTTGATAATAGTGGGTCATTGGTAAATAAAGTTGAATCTGCATTTAGTTATTTTCATCTGAATGAATCTAATGATTACAATGAAAGAAAGTATAAGTACTCTGGAGGAGATCATAGTGGAGCAAGTGAAAGATTTTGGAACAACATGGAGGAGGTACACAAACTGTATGAAGAAATCAGAAAGTAAGAAGAGTTTGAAGCACTATTGGCCAAAAGGTTACCAAGAGGCAAAGGTAAGTATAAGGGAAAACTAAAATTGAAATGTTTCAATTGTGATAAGATTGGACATATGGCTTCTAACTAGCCTGACAAAGATTTTACTGAAAAGAGAGATTACCAAGATGACAAACAGAAAGATAATCACTACAGAGGTCACCGAGACTTCAGAAGAAGAGATAGAATGACCTACTTAATTGCTGATGAGGAATCTGAAGATGATAAATCAAATGAGACTGATACATATCAAGGATGGATCAGATGAAGAAAGGTATGAAGAAAAAGCCCTAATATCTCACATAAACACTCTTGGATTATAGATAGTGGATGCTCACATCATATGACAGGAGATAAACACAAGTTTGTTATGTTAGAAGATTATGATGGAGGCTATGTTAGATTTGGTAATGATGCACCATGTCCAGTAAGAGCTAAAGGATCCATAACACTACTTGATAAAGAAAGATACAATGATGTTTATTGGGTTGAAGGTTTGAAATATAATTTTTTGAGTGTAGCACAGCTAAACAACACAGGTTACCGAATAGAATTTCAGAAAGGAATTCTCAAAGTTCATGACAAAAATGGAAAGTTAGCTGCTACTGGGACACAAACAAAAGGTAATACATTTCACCTTGACTCTACTCACAACAAGTGCTTGTATGCAAAGATTGATAACAGCTAGTTATGGCATAAAAGGTTTTGTCATGTTAATTTTGATAATCTGATCAAGATAAGTAAGAAGCATAGAGTAAGAGGTCTACCGAGTCTTGAAAAACCTAAGACTGCTATGTGCCGAGGATGCCAAATGGGCAAGATGTCAAGATCCAGATTTACAAGTAAGTCCTACACTTCTAAGGGAATTTTAGATCTTGTACACACTGATCTTTGTGGTCCTATGAAAGTTCAAAGTTATTATGGTGATAAGTATTTCATATTATTTGTGGATGATTATTGAAGGATGATGTCAATAATGTTTTTAAAAGAAAAATCAGAAACTTTTCAAATGTTTAAGTGTTACAAGGCTAGAGTTGAAAATGAAACAGGAAGACAACTAAAATGTCTTAGATCAGATAGAGGAGGAGAGTTCACATCTGATGAGTTCAACCTATTTTGAAATGATCATGGTATTAAAAGACAAGTCTCTGCACCGAGGACTCCACAGCAAAATGGAATAGCTGAAAGAAGAAATAGATCTATTGTGGATTGTGCTAGAACAATGATGATTGAGAAGAAGGTTCCACAAACATTTTGGAGAGAAGCAATAAGAAAAGCTATTTACACCTTGAATCGAGTTCAATTGAAGAAAGGTACACTGAAGACACCTTATGAAATCTCATATGGCAAGAAAACCTAATTTAAGTTATTTTAAGATCTTTGGAAGCAAATTCTATGTTCATAAAGATGATAGAAATGGAAAGTTTGATCAAAAAAGTGAAGAAGGAACATTCCTAGGATATTCTTCTAGAAGCAAAGCATTTAAATGTCTGATCAAATCATCTAACAAAATAGTAGAAAGTGCAAATGTGAAAATTGATGAATTTGCAGAAAGAACTGATGACAGGAATTCCAAAGAACCAGAAGACTATGATGAATTTGTCTATGTGCAACCGAAAAGTCCTATTGAGATAACTGTTGAAGGAAATGAGGAAGATATCCAGTTACTGAGTGATGAAGAGGATCATATAGAGCCTACCGAGCCTATATTAGCCAAATATGTCAGAAGACATCATGCACCAAGTTAGATTATAGGAGATAAGGATGATAGAGTGATGACAAGGAACAAACTGATACAGAACACATGTTTGATATCTAAATTTGAACAAAGAATAGTAAAAGAGGCATTCAACAGTGAAGATTGGATAAATGCTATGACTGAAGAGATTGATCAAATCAAGAAGAATGACACATGGACACTAGTCTCAAGACCTAAGGAACAAAATGTAATCGGTACAAAGTGGATCTTTAGAAACAAGCTAAATGAGAAAGGAGAGGTCATTCGGAACAAAGAAAGATTGGTTTGCAAAGGTTATGCCCAAGAAGAAGGAATTTATTATGGTGAGAGTTTTGCACCTGTTGCCAGACTTGAAGGAGTTAGAACATTGTTGGCATATGCTGCTTTCAAAAACTTCAAGGTATATCAAATGGATGTCAAATCTCCATTTTTGAATGGAATATTAGAAGAAGAAGTTTTCATTGAACAACCTAAAGGATTTGTTGAAGACAATAATAAAGATCAGGTATGTAAATTGAACAAAGCTTTATATGGTCTGAAACAAGCACCTAGAGCGTGGTATGAAAGACTGCACTCTTATTTGATTAAGATTGGTTTTATAAGGACAAGTGAGAACAACAACATGTACATGAAGAATGATGAAAATGGAATACTAATCTCAGCCATATTTGTTGATGATATTATATTTTGTGGAAATGACTCTTTATGCAAGAACTTTGGTAATGAAATGAGCAAAGAATTTGAGATGTCATTAATTGATGAGATAAAGTATTTTATAGGCTTACAGATACTGCAAATGAAAAATGAAATTTTCATTACTCAATCCAAATACATAAAGGAAATCTTGAAGAAATTTGGAATGGAGGATTCAAAGCTAGTAAGTACTCCTGTGACTAAAAACTACAAACTATCAAAGAATGATGAATCTGCATCTGTTGATGAGACACTCTACCGATCCATGATTGGAAAACTACAATATGTTGTTCACAGCAAGCCTGATATAGCACATGCAGTAGGTATTGTTGCAAGATTCTTTGGAGATCCTAAGGAAATACACATGATAGCAATCAAAAGAATTTTCAGATACTTGAAAGGCACTAAAGATTATGGCTTAGTATATCAAAAAGGAAATGATTTTGATTTGAAATTCTATATTGATGTTGATTGGGCAGGCAACATTGATGACAGGAAAAGCACAAGTGGAGGAGCTTTCTTCTTAGGAGAAAGACTAGTGAGTTGGCTTAGCAAGAAACAAGGATGTGTTTCTCAGTCAACAGTCGAAGCTGAATATGTTGCTACAGCACTGAATTGTACCAACATTGTATGGATCAAACAATTGTTGGAAGGTATAAATGAGAAAGTTACCAAGCCAGTAACTATATTCTGTGATAATACTAGTGCCATTAATATTTCAAAGAACCCTATTATGCACTCTAAGACAAAGCACATATCTATCAAATATCATTATCTTAGAGAAGAAGCTCATGAAAAGAAAGTGGTGTTGGAATATGTTAACACAAAGGAACAAATAGCTGATATCTTCACCAAGCCACTACCAAAGGACACTTTTGAATATCTCAGAAGTAAGTTACGAGTCCTACCCCTATCTTTTACTCACTGACCGAGTTCGGTGAAAGCATCAATTCGATGAATCTATTGAATATCTTTTAGGGAGCTGATGCTGGAGTGATACACTTTAAGAATGCTTTTTTGAAAGTGTATTGGAACAATATTGGGATAATATAGAAAATGATACAGAGAACAAGAATTATAAACAAATTCTCTGACTGAGACTCAGTTGATACACATCAACAGGAAATAACTTCTTACAAAAACAACTTATGTTTTAGTTCTTTTCTTTTTGGCATTGTTGTCAAAGGGGGAGAAGACTACTAGGGGGAGAAGATCTACCCAAGGGGGAGAAGACTAAAGGAGGAGAAGACTACTAGGAGAAGAAGACCTAAGAAGATTGAGAGAAAACCAGAAGAGAAGTTTGATGTATGGGGGAGAGCATTTCAGCATTTCAGAATCATAGCAATCCAAATTCTTAACGGTCAAATCAATTGGTTTTGCCATCAATGCCAAAGGAGGAGATTGTTGGCAATATAACAAGGATATTGAGAAGGTTGTTGATGATTATGGACATAACTGATTAAAAATAATTTACTATCTTGATATTATTATTTTGTCATTGATGTCAAGAAATTGATTTTCTAATTCAGTATGAAGTTGCCATATCTTAAGAAATATGATATGAAGATTATAAAGAAGTCGGTAAAGACACAGGAAAGAATATGATGAATAAAGGGATAAGTTATTCAATGGGCAACTCTACCGAGTCAGACAATGATGAGATCTTGATGTTTTAGATTGTTTTAACATCATACATATGTTGTAAAATGTAGAGGTTAATACTACACTATGTTATTAGGCAAAGAACCTAGTCGGTAAACCCTAAGGAACCTAGTCAGTAAACCCCAAGGTTATCGCAGTCGGTTAATGAAGACAGAATGTCTACCGAGTAAAGTTTAGTATTCATCGAGTTGTAACCGAGCTATAACAGAATGCATTAAATGTTTACATGTGATATTTAATGAAAGAAGCTGATGAGCTGGAGCGGATCAATGATTGGCAAGTCATGGAAGAAGTTTGTTAACAAATCTAAGGCAATGGAAAGTTGGCAAGAAGATCTACAGCTCAGATTGAACCGCATTACCCTAACACAAGTTCCAAGATGATTGTGCAAGTTTTGAGGCAAGGTAAAACATTTTTTAGATCGTAAGATACAATAAACCTGGACAAGATTGAAGATCTGATGGCTATGATTGATCATGGGAAATGTGATCAAGGATATTAAGCAGTTAGATGATTGTTTATAAATAAGGAACTGTTGATAAATAGTGTATGTGGGCAAGTGTATGCACAGGGATGCTACATACTGATCACTGAGCACAAAAGCTTGAAGACCTATTGGAATAATAGAGTATTGATGCCAAGCAGATAGACAAGAATAGTTCTATGTCTAGATTGTGTTGAACAAATAAGAATCTACTTTATCATTTTAGATGTAAAGTTGCAGATAGATTGTATTACTGTTAACTTGTGGAAGTAACAGGAAATCTCTTAACCGAGTGGACTTAACAGTCTTATAAGTAAATCCTCTAACAAGGTGACATTCTAAATGAGTGTTTGAAATCCTTTGACAAGGTCACTTCTAACAAAGTGAAGATCCTAACAAGATCTGAGGGAAATCCCTTAACTGGGTCACATCTAGCAATGTGTTTTGTAATCTTTAATAGGATTGGCTTTTAACTGAGCATACTTTAGAAGAGTATATTTCTTAGTGGGTCTGAAATCCCACATTGGTTTTTCCCTATTTGGGTTTCCACATTAAATCTGGTGTTATGAGGTCTATATTGTTCATATGCTTTTGAGTTTGCATGTTTGACAGTTTTTATTCTATGACTGATATATGTTACCAAGGTTGAATCTGATGTTTTCATTAATGATTAAGTTTGTATGATTCACCCCCCCCCCTCTCATCTTGTTGGCTATCGGATCTGTACTTATATTAAGTATTAGAACTATCAATATCAAAATCCATGTAAGAAATAGTTAGGTCAACTTGAATCATTATGTCAAGTTGCTTGTATTTTCTTACACCATTCAAAAGCTCAATGATGAAATCAAGCACTGTTATAACACATCATATGAAGAATGGAAGAATCATTTTAATTAGATCATTTTTTAGGTTAGCTCATTAATTTGTCTGCATTAGAAGCATTCATTGTCAATTGCATTATAAGAATTTGAATCCATTTAGAGATCAATAGTCATAAATAAAGATTGAGTATACCTAGACAAACGAAAACAATTTGCATTTGATAATTGTAGGTGCATTAATCTTTAGAACCATTTCAATCATCATTCATTTCATTTAGTTGCATTCAATCATTGCATTTAGTTTGCATTCCATTAAGTGCATTTCATTAATCATGTAGTATATCATCATTTTTTATTTTTTTTATTTTAACCATTAAAGTCATTTAGTTGCATCTTTGCATTTAGATTCATTTATCATAATCATAAGCATTACATATACAAGTAACATTCATAATCATTATAACTAATTACATATAAGAAATCAAAACCATTTCATATAGATCATTTGCATTTCCAATCATTATATGCATACACTTTAAAAAATAAATAAAAATCAACATTCATTTGCATTCTCATATAGATCATTGCATTTGCATCATTTAAGTAAAACATATCATTTAAGTAAGTAACCATTAAAGTGCATCCATGATCATCAAAATCAAAAAAATCAATTTCAATTTTTATTTCATCATCATTGCATCATATAGAACATCATCATCATGAAAATAAAGGAAAGTGCTAGCATTTTCACAAAGGGAGATTGTTGGCATTTCAGTAAGTTTGTTGGTATGAGGATATTAAGAAGGTTGTTGATGATTGTGGATATAACTGAGAAAGGATGATTATTGTCTTAATAATATTATTTTGTCATTGATGTCAAGCAATTGATTTTCTGATTCAGTATGATGTTGCCATATCTTAATGAGTATGTTTTGATGAGTATAAAGATGTCGGTAAGTGACACGGAAAGAATGAAAATGAAGGGGAGCAATAATTTATTCAATGGGCAACTATTACCGAGTTAGACAATGATGAGATTTTGTTGTTTTGATTGTTTTGATTGTTTTGATATCCTATATATGAGTATTTGAAGCCTGAACAAGAAGGAGAAAAGATTTCGAGCTATAGAATTAGTTAAGGTTTGATACTATTCTATGTTACCGAACAAGATGCTAGTCGATAAACCCTAAGGTTATCGCTATTGGTTAAAGAAGGCAGAATATCTACTGAGTGAGGTTTAGTATTTATCGAGTAACAACTGAGTAATAACAGAATGCATTGGATGGATAAAAGCATTATTAAATAAAGGATGCCAATGAGCTAGAGATGTATAGGTGATTGGTATGTTGTGAAAGAAGTTTGTTAAGGATCTACGACAACAATCCAAGAGTTAGATCTACAGTGCAGATTGAACTTTCATAACCTAGCACAAGTTCCAAGGTGAGATAAAATGTTTTCAGATCGAATGATACAATGAACCTAGTCAAGTTTGAAGATCTGATGGCTAAGATTGATCATGGGAAATGTGATCAAGGATATTAAGTGGTTAGGAATTGTTTATAAATAAGAAATTGTTGATGAACAATGTATGCGGGCAAATAGAAGAACAGTGATACTATAGTAGTGATCACCGAGCACAGAAGATTGAATATCAGATTAAAGAACAGATTGAGAAGCCCAGCAAGGAGCAAGATAAGTCTTATGACAAGATTATTTTGAGCACATAGAATCTGCTTTAGCATTTCAGATGTGAAGTTACAGATATATTTTATACTGTTATTTATGTTGTAAGTGATAGGAAATATCTTAACTGAGTGGACCTAATAGTCTTATTTGTAAATCCTCTAGAAAGGTAACATTTTGAATGAGTGTTTGAAATCCTTTGACAAGGTCACTTCTAACAAAGTGCAAGACTCTAACAAGTCTGAGAGAAATCCCTTAACTGGGTCACATCTAGCAATGTGTTTATGTAATCTGTAACAGGATTGGCTTTTAACCGAGCATACTCTAGAAGGGTATATTTCTTAGTGGGTCTAAAATCCTAGAGTGGTTTTTCCCTATTTGGGTTTCCACGTTAAATTTGGTGTTAAATGTGTTATGATGTTTCAAGTGTATCCTGTTTATGAGTTTGAATGATTTATAGTCATAGTTGCATAGCAATAAAGGCTACTGAGGTTGAATCTAAATAGTGAGTTTTTATGATTCACTCCCCCCCCTCTCATCTTATTAACAATTGGTATCAGAGATTTGGACTCCAGAAAAAAAGTTTAAAGGTATTTGAGGCAAGATCTGAAGATGTATAAAAGGGATGCACCAAAGCTGAACAAGTCTAGTTTCTCCACATGATAGAAAAGGATGAAGTTGCACTTATCAAGAATTGGAGAATATGCAATATATTATCTGGAGAATGATTAATATTACAGTGCACCTAGCACCTACCCGATGATAATGGAAGAGATAAAGGCAAAGCAAGAACATATTCAAGCAATGATTGAGATAACATCAGCATTAACCGACTTAGAGTTTAATGATCTAGAAGGTTGCACTGATGCCAAAGAAATGTGGAACAAGCTTATATCTATGTATGGTGGTGGTGAACATGTTCAAAGAGCAAAAGTAGACAGTCTAAGAGGTCAACTTGAATCCATGAGAATGAATGAAGGTGAGAACATAACCCAATACAATACAAGGTTAAAAGAAAATGTCAATCAAATCAAAGGAGCAGGAGGAACTATTGAAGAAAAGGATGTAACAAGTAAGTTGCTCAGAACACTTCTACCTACTTATGTCATTCGAGTCTCTGAAATCAATGAATTAAGGTTTGTACCAAACATGCCAGTCTCTTTGGATGCTACTATCAGTAAGCTACATGCATTTGAGTTAAGTAATTTTGATAGGAGTGGGTCTTCGGTAAATAAAGTTGAATCTGCATTTAGTTCTTTTCATCTTGGTGAATCTGATGATTACAATGATATAATTTATAAGTATACCGAAGGAAATCACAGTGGAGCAAGTGAGAGATTTTGCAAAAACATGGAAGAGGTACACAAACTATATGAGGAAATCAAAAAGCAAGAAGAGTTTGAAGCACTATGAGCCAGAAGGTTACCAAGAGGCAAAGGTAAGTATAAAGGAAAGTTACCTTTAAAATGTTTTAACTGTTATAGAATAGGATATATGGCTTCTAACTGTCCTGACAAAGAATCTAGTGAAAAGAGAGAATATCGAGATGATAGACAAAAAGACAACCAATACAGAGGACATCAAGACTTCAAAAGGAGAGATAGAAAGACATACCTAGTAGCTAATGAGGAATCCAACGATGACAAATTTGATGAGACGAAGATAGAGGAAGTTGTATATGTTGCTATCAAAGATGGATCAGATGAAGAAAGGTATGAGGAAAAAGCCTTAATATCTCACATAAATAAAAATGATTCTTGGATCATAGATAGTGGATGCTCACATCACATGATAGGTGATAAACACAAGTTTGCTAAATTAGAAGACTATGATGGAGGTTATGTAAGATTTGGTAATGATGCACCATGTCCGGTGAAAGGTAAAGGTTCTATAACACTTCTTGACAATGCTAAATGTGATGATGTATACTGGGTTGAGGGTTTGAAATACAATTTGTTGAGTGTAGCATAGCTAAATAATACAGGATACTAAATAGAATTTCAGAAAGGAAGTGTCAAAGTTCATGACAAACATGGAAAGTTGGCTACTACCAGGACACAAACAAAAGGTAATACATTTCATCTTGACTCAACTCGGAACAATTGTCCATATGCTAAAATAGAAGATACATGGTTATGGTATAAAAGATTTTGTCATGTAAATTTTGATAACCTGATCAAAATAAGTAAGAAGCACCGAGTAAGAGGTCTACCAAGCTTGGAAAAACCTGACAAAACAATATGTCGAGGATGCCAGATGGGTAAGATGACAAATTCAAACTTTACAAGTAAGAACTATACTTATAAAGGAATTTTAGATCTTGTGCACACTGATCTCTATGGTCCTACGAAAGTTCAAAGTTATTATGGTGATAAATACTTTATATTATTTGTGGATGATTACTCAAGGATGATGTCAGTTATATTTTTAAAAGAGAAATCAGAAGCCTTTCAAATGTTCAAATGGTTTAGGGCTAGAGTGGAAAAAGAAATAGGAAGATAGTTGAAATGTCTAAGATTTGACAGAGGAGGAGAATTCATTTCTGATGAATTTAACCTATTTTGCAATGATCATGGTATAAAGAGACAAGTATCTACATCGAGAACACCTCAGCAAAATTGGATAGCTGAAAGAAGAAACAGATCAATTCTAGATTGTGCCAGAACCCTAATGATAGAAAAAAGGTTACCTCAAACATTTTGGAGAGAAGCAATCAACACTGCAGTTTACACCTTGAACCGAGTACAACTAAAGAAAGGAACTTTGAAGACACCGTATGAAATCTGGTATGACAAGAAACGTAATGTAAGTTACTTTAAAATATTTGGAAGTAGATGTTATGTTCACAAAGATAACAAAAATGGAAAGTTTGATCAGAAAAGCGAGGAAGGAAAATTTCTTGGTTATTCTTCGAGAAGTAAACCATTTAAATGTCTAATCAAATCATCTAACAAAATAGTGGAAAGTGCAACTATGAAAATTGATGAATTTGCAGAAAGAAATGATGAAGTAAATTCTAAAGAACCAGAAGATTATGAAGAGTTTGTATATGTTCAACCGAGAAGTCCTATCGAGAAAGTTGATGAAGAAAATGCAGAAAATACCTAGTTACCGAGTGATGAAGAAGATCATACAGATCCTATCGAGCCTATATTAGCCAAGTATGTCAGAAGAAAGCATGCATCAAATCAAATTATAGGAGATAAGGAGGATCCAGTGATGACAAGGAACAAACTGAGACAAAACACATGTCTGATATCTGAATTTGAATCGAGAATAGTAAATGAGGCATTTAGTAATGAAGATTGGGTAAATGCTATGACAGAAGAGATTGAACAAATCAAGAAGAATGAAACATGGACACTAGTCCAAAGACCAAAAGAGAAAAATGTGATCGGTACAAAGTGGATTTTCAGAAACAAGCTAAATGAAAAAGTAGAGGTCATTTGGAATAAAGCAAGACTAGTTTGCAAAGGTTATGCTCAAGAAGAAGGAATAGATTATGGTGAGACTTTTGCACCTATGGCAAGACTTGAAGGAGTGAGAACATTGTTGGCATATGCTACTTACAAAAATTTCAAGGTATATCAAATGGATGTTAAATCTGCATTTTTAAATGGTATACTAGAAGAAGAAGTTTATATTGAACAGCCTGAAGAATTTATTGAAGACAAGAATAAAGATCAGGTATGTAAGTTGAACAAAGCTTTATATGGTCTAATGCAAGCACCTAGAGCATGGTATGAAAGACTACACTCTTACTTAATCAAGATTGGATTTATAAGGACAAGTGAAAACAACAACATGTATATGAAGAATGATGAAGACAATGGAATATTGCTTTTAGCCATATTTGTTGATGATATTATTTTTGTAGAAATGACTCTTTATGCAAGAACTTTGGAAATGAAATGTGCAAAGAATTTGAGATGTCATTAATCGGTGAAATAAAGTATTTTATAGGTTTACAGATACTGCAAATGAAAAATGAGATTTTCATTACTCAATCCAAGTATATAAAGGAAATCTTGAAGAAATTTGGAATGGAGGATTCTAAACCTGTAAGTACTCCTATGACTATCAAAGAGTGATGACTCTACATCTGTTGATGAGACACTTTACCGATCTATGATTGGAAAGTTAGAATATGTGGTTCACAGCGGGCCGGATATAGCACATGCATTAGGTATAGTTGCAAGATTTTCTGCAGATCCCAAAGAAACCCATATGACAACAATCAAGAGAATTTTCAGATACTTAAGAGGCACTGAAGATTATGGTTTAGTGTATCAAAAGAGGGATGATTTTGACTTATAAGTCTACACTGATGTTGATTGGGCAGGGAAAATTGATGATAGGAAAAGCACAAGCGATGGAGCTTTCTTTTTGGGAAATAGATTAGTAAGTTGGCTTAGCAAGAAACAAGGATGCATTTCACAGTCAACAGTTGAAGCTGAATATGTCATTGCAGCATTGAATTGTACCAATATAGCATGGATCAAACAATTATTGGAAGGTATGAATGAGAAAGGTACTGAGCCAGTAACTATATTCTGTGATAATACTAGTGCCATTAACATTTCAAAGAATCTAGTAATGCATTCTAAGACAAAGCATATCTCTATAAAGTATCATTATCTCAGAGAAGAAGTTCAAGAGAAGAAAGTTGCACTAAAATATATTAGTTCAAAGGAACAAATAGCAGACATCTTCACAAAGCCACTGCCAATGGACACTTTTGAGTATCGATGAAAGCATCAATTCTATGAATCTACAGGATAACTATTTATGAGTTGATGTTGCTTTACACACTTTAGGAGGTTAGCTAAAGTTGTGCAGGAAATAGTGATTGAAGACAATATGCTCTGACCGAGACTGAGATGATACATTTGTATTTTCAACCAGCAAATTACTTCACAGCGGAAGGAATCATGAATTAGTTTTACTTTTTGGCATTGTTGTCAAAGGGGGAGAAGACTAACTAGTAAAGACATATGGGAGAAGACTAATGACTTGGGGAGAATTCAAGGATAACAACAGGAGAAGATTAACAACAATCTAAATCCGAATCAATTGAAATAAATCAAGTTGGTATTGCCATTAAAGTTAGTTTTGCCATCAATGCCAAAGGGGGAGATTGTTAGCATTTTCACAAAGAGAGATTGTTGGCATTTTAGTAAGTTTGTTGGTATGAGGATATTGAGAAGGTTGTTAACGATTGTGGATATAACTGAGAAAGGATGATTACTATCTTAAGAATATTATTTTGACATTGATGTCAAGCAATTGATTTTCTGATTTAGTATGATGTTGCCATATCGTAATAAGTATATTTTGATGAGTATAAAGATGTCGGTAAGTGACACAGAAAGAATGAAAATGAAGGGGAGTAATAAGTTATTCAGTGGGCAACTATTAACGAGTTAGACAATGATGAGATTTTGTTGTTTTGATATCCTATATATGAGTATTCAAAGACTAAACAAGAAGGAGAAAATATTTTGAGCTATAGAATTAGTTTAGGTTTGATACTGTTCTATGTTACCAAACAAGATGCTAGTTGGTAAACCCTAAGGTTATCGCTATCGGTTAAAGAAGGCAGAATATCTACCGAGTGAGGTTCAGTATTTACCGAGTAACAACCGAGTAATAACATAATGCATTGGATGGATAAAAGCATTATTAAATGAAGGATGCCAATGAGATGGAGATGTATAGGTGACTGGTATGTCGTGAAAGAAGTTTTTTAAGGATCTACGACAATAATATAGGAGTTAGATCTACAATGCAGATTGAACGGTCATAACCTAGTACAAGTTCCAAGGAAGGAATACAAGTTCTATGGAGAGATAAAATGTTTTTGAGATTGAAATATACAATGAACCTAGTCAAGTTTGAAGATCTGATGGCTAAGATTGATCATGGGAAATGTGATCAAGGAGATTAAGTAGTTAGGAATTGTTTATAAATAAGAAATTGTTGATAAACAATGTATGCAGGAAAATAGAAGAATAGTGATACTACAGTAGTGATCACAGAGCACAAAAGATTGAATATCAGATTAAAGAATAGATTGAGAAGCCCAGCAAGGAACAAAATAAGTCTTATGACAATATTATTTTGAGCACATAGAATCTGCTTTAGCATTTCAGATGTGAAGTTGCAGATATATTTTATACTGTTATTTATGTTGTAAGTGATAGGAAATCTCTTAACCAAGTGGACCTAACAGTCTTATTTGTAAATCCTCTAGCAAGGTAACATTCTGAATGAGTGTTTGAAATCCTTTGACAAGGTCACTTCTAACAAATTTCAAGAATCTAACAAGTCTAAGGGAAATCCCTTAACCGGGTCACATCTAGCAATGTGTTTATGTAATCTGTAACAAGATTGGTTTTTAACCGAGCATACTCTAGAAGGGTATATTTCTTCATGGGTCCAAAATCCCAGAGTGGTTTTTCCCTATTTGGGTTTTCACGTTAAATATGGTGTTAAATGTGTTATGATGTTTCAAGTGTATCTATTTATGAGTTTGAATGATTTACAGGCATAGTTGCATAGCAGTAAAGGCTACCGAGGTTGAATCTGATAAATATATTGCATAGTGAGTTTTTATGATTCACCCCCCCCCTCTCATCTTATTAGCAGAAAGAAAATATCATCAAAATATAATATATGAATCAATGCATATATATTATCATCATATAGAGTAGAATGCATAATAAACCAAAGAGCATTGTATAGGGTCCATGTCTGCATATAGATCATCATAAAACAATAAAAATTCCAAGTATACAATGATATCAAAGAAATAACCAATAAAATAAAATGTCCCATGATACAAATAAATGTCTCATATCAATATGTCAACTAGGACAAAGAGAACCACTCTTTTCAGATGTTGTAGGCCTCACTGATCCTCCTGCTCCCCCTGGATGAATCAATACATCTAGATCCTCCTGCAACATGATATCAACAAAATGTTAGTTCTTGATCCAATCAATCAGCTATTGTATCCACTCACTTGAGATTTCTATCAATATCTTTGACCACATATTAGTGACGCTCATTCATCATGAGGTTACACATCTAGTCTATCCAATCTTGAGTTTACATCATTGAAATTCAACAATCATGAAGTCAATCAAACTCTATCATATTAGACCATCAAAGCTTCAAGTTTATATCATTGACCCTCATCGATCATGAAGTCAATCAAACTCTATCAATCATCAAATCAGGCAAAATATCAATGTAATCAAAGAGCGAACATTTTCATTAACCAAAGTTGTAGAAATTCAATCAATTATCGTGAGATTAATCGCTCATCCAAAAAAATTCAATAATTTCACGATCAATCTCCTGAGGGGGCACACAATCAAGATTTTTATCTCCATCAGGTGCATTATCGAGATTCTTTGAAATTATGTTGTCTCAACATCATTACAAAGAGGGGCAAATATACACAGATAAAAATGGCTATGAGCAATTAATAATTATTCTTCTATTAAATAGTTAATTTGAAAAGATTAATTTATTTAATTAATTTCATGTCCTTCTATTAATTAATTTAATTAAAACATTTTATTAATTAGTTCATTTATCTTATTCCTCTAATCAATTAATTAAATATCTAATATTTAATTATTCCTCTAATCAATCAATTAAATATCTAATATTTAATGGTTATTCTTCTATCCTATAGTCTCATTAATTAAATAATTTCTTAATTATTTAATCCCTTTTCTAACTCCTCTTCCATCTCCACTTCATCTTTCTTTTGCCAACTCATCCATTATGTGGCTAAATTAATTCAACAAAATTAAAATAAATAAAACATTTATTAGCCACTTATCTCTAACTTTCAAAATAAATGAAATATTGTGTACATACACATATTTCCTAGCCTTCTTCTATATTCTCTCCAACATCCCTATATCTTAGGAGGACTTGACTCCACTTGTCCTCTCATTCCTACATCTTCTACAACTATCCTATATTCTCTCAAGTCTTCCCATCAGTCAAGTTGAGATGAGTGACACTTTTCTTCTCCTCCCCCCTTTCTCTCAACCTTTAGCTTCTTGATCATAGCCATCCAATCTACAAGATTTGATCATGACCGTTGATCTCTGCCACCTAAGCTCATGCACTCAAAAATCTATAAAAAGAGATCCCCTAAGCCATTTTGAAGCTAATAGACTAATAGAAAAATAGACTAATAGCTAATCATACAATCATCTAGGATTCTTCATTTTGCATCTGTGAGTTTGAGTTTGAAGCAAAATAACATTTTAGAGTTTTGAGCATAAATCATTTTCATAGCATTTTAGCTTAATATCATTTGCATTACCATAGTATCAGTTAACTATCAGTCCATTCTTCATATACCATCTTGGAAGCTACCAGTGCTTGTCTGAGAGCAAACCATCTGCAACTAGGAATAGTGGAGTTAGGACACAATGAGACTTAAATCATGAAGGTAATAATGTTTTTATTTTATATTCATTTCATGTAGTTTCATTGGTTGAGTTTGGATTTCTTGTAGTATTTCCTTTGTATTTTGTGAAACTAATATGCTGTAGGTAGTATTATAAAGATGAAATTCAAGTCGACATAGATAGAAAATGATCTAGAAACATCCACAAGCAATTTGAATCACCACATAAACAACTGCAACATCACCACTTACTAGAATCTTCATCATCATTATATTGAACCTCAAGAATACACACTGAATTGATTGTCAAACTGAAAGATTCACTTGCGGACTTTCAAATCATGAACCATCTAAATTAAGGACACATATGAATGTGTAATGCTCTACTAGGAAACCTCGAAGGGATTAAACTAAAAACACTTGAAAAGAGTGTAAATAATTTTGTTTTAAAACTTCATTAAGTTTAATGATGCATTAAGTTAACATTACATTTAAATTACACAACACAAGACTTAACTTAATTCCTAAAGGATTTCCCAACATGGTTTACATGATTTAAACTAAACATTGCTAAATGTTAATTGATCCAATTTAAGATGATTTAAAACATAGACATAATTACACTTAACAATGATTAATTCATTCAATAGTATAAGATATCATTAACATGTCTAAATTCCATTCATGATGATTCTTTCCATTACATTACATCTGATATTCTAGTAAAACATATACATTTAACCATTTAATTATCATCAATACATTTCTTTTTGCATCACATGATTGAAATAATATTACATTGCACTAAATCACTAAGTCTCATAAGATCACATAATGTTTACATTTAAAAATTACATCTTGCCATGAAGGCATACATAAAAAATAATACAATTGACCATATTAGGTCCAAGATATACAAAGAATGATCCAAGATTACAAATATGATCCAATTGGACAAACAAGACGCTCGAATGCAAAGAACAACTGGAACACCTGTAAAGCCAACTTTTGCAAGAAGGAACAAACACACCTGATGGAAAGTGGCACTACCACCCGACCATGTGGCTTGAAAAGAAACACCCCACCGTGCTAGGAGATAGAAATAAGACCCACTAGCAACCTATAAGGTAAGCACACACATAGTCAAAACACATCGGGAAATTCACATAAAGCATAAACTCATAGAACATGACTCCACAACAAAACTTAGGTGACACCAACAAGACTACACACTAGTGACCATAAGGGAAGAGTGTCATCACATAGCTTAGTATGGTTATCCTGGTAGGCCTCCATAGGTCCTAACCCCCATCTTGGGTTATCCCAGTAACCTCTCTCGAAGCCTTGACCCCATCCAAGTATCATACGGACCCAAACAATCCTTTCGTGAGGACAAGGTTGTTGGTTTGTCATTCCAGGCCTTCCCACTGCATCTTGAGTTTGTACTAGCACTCAACCATGAGCGAGGTACAATTATCTTAATTAATGTTTTAGCTACCCAACCCCTTAATATATTATTAGGTTATCAGTTACTTATACAAATTTCGATGGGTTATCCTGCTAACCTCTTTGGGCGTGGCCCCCACTCGAAAGCCACTCTTTCTTATGACACTAAACAAAAATTGTCAAAAGAACTCCAAAGCCAAAGTACCAAAACAAAGTTACACAACAGAGTTCAAGACCACAGAGAAACACTTGGTCCTACAAGCCCTTGCACATAGATTAAATTAATTGACAACCACAGTCAACTCACATGATCGACCAACGTAAAAGAACACACGAAAAAGCCAAATTCCATTTAAAACAAAGGACTTGCAATTTTAAATTAAATGTGAAGATAGTCAAATTGAAACAAACACCTTTGCTAATTCAAAATAAACATTTTAGTTTTCTTTCCTAAGCCACAATTGACCAAGTTTTCTAAAAAATGATGTTTCAAAATAAACCATTTCACTAATTCAGTTAAAAATATTCAATCAATAATACTCTATCCATTTAAAATTTCAAAAACAATCATCTTAATCACATTTGTTATAACACAAGTGTATATATATATATATATATATATATATATATATATATATATATATATATATCACATTTGCTACAACAGAGTTCAAGACCACAGAGAAACACTTGGTCCTACAAGCCCTTGCACATAGATTAAATTAATTGACAACCACAGTCAACTCACATGACCGACCAACGTAAAAGACCACACGAAAAAGCCTAATTCCATTTAAAAATAAGGACTTGCAGTTTTAAATTAAATGCGAAGACAATCAAATTGAAACAAACACCTTTGCTAATTCAAAATAAACATTTTAGTTTTCTTTCCTAAGCCACAATTGACCAAGTTTTCTAAAAAATGATGTTTCAAAATAAACCATTTAATAATAACCATTTCACTAATTCAGTTAAAAATATTCAATCAATAATACTCTATCCATTTAAAATTTCAAAAACAATCATCTTAATCACATTTGCTATAACACAAGTGTATATGTGTGTGTGTGTGTGTATACACATACATATATATACACATATATACACATATATACATATGTATATATACATGTATGTATATGTATACATATACATATACATACATGTATATATGCATATGTATATATGTATATATAGATATGTATATGTATATATATGTATATATATATACATGTATGTATATGTATACACATATACATACATGTATATATGTATAGATATATATACATGTATGTATGTATATATATATACATACATACATGTATATATATCTATACATATATACATGTATGTATATGTGTATACATATACATACATGTATATATGTATAGATAGATATACATGTATGTATATGTATATAGATATATATACATGTATACACACACACACACACACACACACACATATAGATATGCATATATATACATATATATGTGTGTGTACATGTATACATGTATATATATACATACACACACACACACACACACACACACATATATATATATATATGTATATATACATATACACACACACACACATATATATACATATATACACATATATATACATATATACACATATATATATACATATATACACATATATACACATATGTGTATATATATATATGTATATATGGATATATGTACATATATGTCTATATATGCATATATTTATATTTGTACATATGTACACACACACACATATAAACACAAATCTTAATTTAAAAATCTGATATTTTCCTTTTCAAAATAAAATACCCTTTTCTCTTTTTTTCATTTTTTTAAAAAACATTTTCCAACATATTAAAAATGCATATATATATATTATAATTAAAAATTAAATTAAATAATATTATTAAAAAAATTACAAAAAAACACATGCCAAATGCTACCTCACAGCCCCTCAAGGGGAAAGTGGCGGTGGACTGTGGGGCCACGACATGGCCCCCCCACAACTCATGGTTGTGGGTGGTCACGGCGTAGCTGCCACAGCCACCATGGCCCCCCCATGGAGTGGGGAAGCTACGACGTCCCCACCCATGGGGATGTGGTGCCTACGGCAACCCCCCACAATAATAATTATATATATATATATATATACATATATATATATATATATATGTATGTATGTACATACATATATATATATATATATATATGTATGTATGTACATACATATATATATATGTGTGTGTGTATATATGTATGTACATACATACATGTATACATGTATATATATACATACATGTATGTATGTATGTATGTATACATACATACATACATACATGTATGTATATATATACACATATACATATATATATACATACATGTATATATATACATGTATACATGTATGTATATATATGTATATATATGTGTGTGTGTGTGTGTGTATATATATATACATATATATATACATATATATATACATGTATGTATATATATATATGTATATATGTATATATATATATTTAAAATAAAAAAAAACTACACCAAATACATTTAATAACCCAGAAAATCCATTGTTTTTCAGCAAAATAAAAAACCCAGAGAATAGATTTTTACCAGCAAATTAAAAATGAAACCCCAACAACATTTTAAACAGCTGATTTTTCCTTAAACAACAATTTATTAACATGGTTTAGCAAGCAAATACAGGGTATATGGTTTTTTTGTTGTTTATTTTCAAATTTCTTTTTTCCCATTACCCAGATATTTCAAAACAATAGCAATCTCCCAAGTTGCCCAAAATATAAAATTTTGGCTACATAACCCTCCCATTTGGACATAATGGAGAAATTAAATTTTTACAGACGAGGGAGAGAAATTGAATACAAAATATATTCCTTTCCAAAATACACAACACACTACAACTACAGGGGTTTGAATTTCACAAAATTTTACAAAAATGGAAAGTTTAAAATACCAACCTAGTAAACTTTCCAGGAAGAAAAGTTTGGAGAAGAGCAAACCTCCAACCACAATTTCCAACCAAAATCCACACACACAGACTTCCCAGAAAATTTCCGCAAATTGCAAAATGAATGATCCTTAAAAAAAATTCACATTATAAAGAATTTCCTCTCCCA
Source organism: Cryptomeria japonica (assembly GCF_030272615.1). NCBI lineage: Eukaryota > Viridiplantae > Streptophyta > Pinopsida > Cupressales > Cupressaceae > Cryptomeria > Cryptomeria japonica. The sequence goes on along the minus strand of NC_081407.1, from coordinate 55,969,088 downwards.
ACATATCTCCTTTTAGGTCAAATTAATCTTTTTAAAATAAAAATTAGAAATATTAAATTTCTTTTCAAAGTAATACATTTTCATTAAAATTTCTAATTTGAATTTATTTCTTTTTTTTTCAAAAATGTAAAATCAATTTAACACTAACATTTCATATAGGTAAAATAACATATCCCCTTTTTTTTAATCAATTGGAAAATATAATATAGCATTTCCTTAATTAAATCAACAATTCAATTTTTAACTAATCAATTAAAATAATTGATTAATCTATTAAAACATTAAACACACTTAATCATTTATTTCTAATTTAATTTTATAAACATAATATTTATTAATTATTAATATCCATAGGGTATTAATAATTAATTACTCATTAAAAATCATAAGAGAGAATAATTTAAATTCAAAGACACATAACACGCAACCCAACAAAGAAAAACAGAAACATGACCCACATATCAACAAAAGAAGGTTGACTAACGATTGACAATGCTCACTATTTAGCAAGGCTAAGGGTGAAACATAAGGCCTTAAGACTATCTCCTCCACTTCCATCAGACTATTTAGGTACGGTCAGACCTGTGGAACCAAGTGAATTCAGTACCTTGTACCTACAATTCCTACATCACTAAACCACGTATACATATATATATTCAAACATAGTAGACACACCGAGAAAGGAGAATCATGGTGTTCCCTGTCTCACCAAAGTGAGTGAAGGAAAATCATCTCCTCGCATCCCATACACTTACACACATACATGATGACATATACATAAAACATCTCATGCAAAATGTACATATGTTAGTCTATGGTCAATAATCCAATCAAATTAGCATCTAACCATCAATAAGGAAATAATGTGTAAACAACATCCAGTGAATGTCAAATCAAAGAATAAAATGATTTAGCATTATATTTAAATAAAATATCACCATATAATGTATCCACTAATATCCACTAAAAAAGTCAACCATAGTCAAAATATGTATCTAAAAAGTTTGATCAAGGGAGGGGTACTACATCCTCCCCCCAAAACAAGGCTTACTCCTAGAAGCCTAAAATAGATAAGAGTAAAGCTATCTCATCTTCACTGCATCCTCCCATGTAGTCGCGGTCTCATCATTTGGGTCCCATAGTACCCTTACCTGGTCAATGGTACGACCCTTGAGGGTCAAACCCCGACCCTACAGAATGCACACGGGCTCCACGGAAAGCTACCTGTCCTCAACCTACAATGCATTCCAATCAAGAACATGGGTCACATCATGATGATAAGGTCTAAGAAGAGAAAAATGAAAGACATTGTGGATGCGAGATAGGCTCGGTGGCAATGCAAGACAGTAGGAAATAGGTCCTATCCTCTCAAGGATCTCAAAAGGGCCAACAAAGCGAGGTGCCAACTTAGAACCCTTTCCATAACGAATCAGACTCTTTTGTTGATGCACTCTCAAGAATACACGGTCGCCAACAGAAAACTGACGATCTACTTTGTGAGCATCGACATACTTCTTCTGCCTATCCTGTGCTACTACCAAATGCTCACGAATCCACTCAATCTATTACTCAATCTCTCAAAGCATATCTGGTCCTATATGCACCCTATCCTCTAACCGATCCCAACTCAAAGGAGTCTGGTAAGGACAACCATACAATGCCTAGAAGAGAGACATACCTATGGAGCTATGATATCCATTTTAATAAGAAAACTCCACTAGATAAAGATATTCCTCCCAGTGCGACTGTTGGTCCATAACATACATGTGAAGCATGTCCTCCAAAACCTGATTCACACACTTGGTCTGACCATAAGTCTCTAGGTGATAAACTGAACTAAAGTTCAACTGGGTCCCTAAAGCATGCTGAAGTGAGGTTCATAATGCTAAAGTAAAGATAGGGTCTCTATCTGAAATGATTCACCTAGGAATCCCATGTAGCCTCACCATATCTTCCATGAAAACTTATGCCACCACTGCTGCTATATAAGAAGATCGAATAGGAACAAAATGAGCAACTTTGGTCAATCTATCAAAAATGACCATGATGGTGTCGTGATGATGCGAAGAAATAGGCAACCCAACTATGAAATCCATGGAAATGATGTCCCATTTCCAATCCAGTACCAAATTAGGCTATAAAAGCCCTGCATGGTGTTGATGCTCTGCCTTCACTTGCTAACATTCTAACCACTTCGACACAAAACCAATAGTTTCATGTTTTATTCCAGTCCAATGATATATCTATCTCAGATCTACGTGCATCTTCTTGACACTAGGATGTGCCAAGTAAGGTGCACAATGGGCCTCAATCATGATCAAAGTACGAAGTCCATCCAATGGAGGTACATAGATCTGCCGAAGATGTCGAAGAAGATCATCTGCCTCAAGGTTATATCCAGAATATCTGCCCACTAATGGTCTTCCAGTCTCAATCACGGCTCTAACCTCCTGAGACCAGGTGTCTTGAGGAAGAATCCCAAGGATTCTCTCTCTCAAATCCACCCCAAGGGACAATGTTGCAACCTCGTGCCATCTATGACTCAAAGAATTTTCCACTACGTTCTATTTTCCCTGAATATATCAAACCTCGAAATCATACTCATAAAGGAATTCCATCCATCTTCGCTGTCGAGCATTCAAGTTCGGTTGCGTGAAAATGTACTACAAGCTACAGTGATCAGTGTGCAACTCAAACCAATGTCCTTACAGAAAATTTCACCACCTGACTAAATCATTAATTACAGCTACCAACTCTAAATCATGAACTAGATAGTTTAGCTCGTGGTCCTTGAGTTTGTGAGACTCATATGATAGTTGTGATACTTAATATAAGTACAGATCCAATAGCCAACAAGATGAGAGCGGGGGTGAATCATACAAACTTAATCATCCATAAAAACATCAGATTCAACCTTGGTAACATATATATCAATCATATAACCAAAAACTATCAAACATGCAAACTCAAAAGCATATGAACAATATAAACCTCATAACACCAGATTTAATGTGGAAACCCAAATAGGGAAAAACCACTGTGGGATTTCGAACCCATTAAGAAATATACTCTTCTAGAGTATGCTCAGTTAAAAGCAAATCCTGTTAAAGATTACAAACACATTGCTAGATGTGACCCGGTTAAGGGATTTCCCTCAGATCTGTTAGGATCTTCACTTTGTTAGAAGTGACCTTTTCAAAGGATTTCAAACACTCAATCAGAATGTCACCTTGTTAGAGGATTTACATATAAGACTGTTTAGTCCACCGGGTTAAGAGATTTCCTGTCACTTTCACAAAATAACAGTAATACAATCTATCTACAACTTCACATCTAAAATGCTAAAGCAGATTCTTATTTCTTCAATACAATCTAGACATAGAACTAATCTTGTCTCTCTACTCGACATCAATTGATGAATACTAAGAGGGGGGGGTGAATTAGTATGCCAAAAATTACTACACTAAAACACTTACACAGTCTAAAGATAAACTGGTAAAGCAGTCTAACAGTCAGACCGGCTACCACACATGCAAACCAAAATGCGAATATAGCATTCACCCACAAAAGCAATACAACCATAACACAAGATATTTGACATGGAAACCCAACTGGGAAAAACCATTGTGAGATGGAACTCACAAGTCACTATCTGTAGAATAGAAACCAGATCGGTTAAGGTCAGACCGATTAAGGTCTTACAATGTTCTTCACCAGAACAGATCCTGTTAGGAATCTCAATCTCTGTTAGGAGATAAGTCTGATTAAAGACTACCTTGTTAGAGGATTTTAGATTCACATGTGTGAACCACCTTGTTAGAGGATTTTACAAAGGTTTTGAGGCCTACCCGGTTAAGGGCTACAAACTTGTCAAAGATGTGAGTAACCAACAAGTGTTTGATCTATCTAATAGTACAAATTGCTTGGTTAGATCCAGTATTGCTCACAGCTAATGCATTCCAACATTACTTCAATCTTCTCTCTCTCATAGTTACAACTTGATCTTCTCAGATAAGATCGTTCTCAACTTCTACCTTAAACCCTAGCTCTACATTAACCCTTTTAGCAACAACTTAAAACCCTAGACATGATGTCCTTTTAAAGGAATTTGATTTCATGTCGGTCCAATAGGATTACATTACAATTTCCTAGGTTCAATGAATCTAGACATACTTAGTAACACGACACAAAAAGCACAGTCAATGTGTCGGCACCGTCAAGCAATCGGTGGATTGGTAACTCATCACAAAATGTCGGTTGGTAACTCATCACAGAGTATTACCGGTTCATACAAAAATACCGGTTGCTAGTTTGACAAAAATGAAGACTGGTAAGAATGTGTTGTGTCGCTTTGCTCCCTCATACCGCTTGAGATCTACGAACCGCTTGGGGTCGACATGTCACTTTAGACCAGGAAACAAATTCTACAAAATCACCACTAGTCTAAAGACTAGTATACCACATACCGGTTGGAACAAATACCGGTTGAGCATGAGCTCATACATATAAAGGGGATCTCAATACAAGTGTGTGTCCATCAATGACAATCACAACATAAACAACAAAAATGCCAACAATCAATGCTTTGTTATTCTAACAGCTCTTCAAGCTTCTGTGCTTGGTAATCACTATGTAGCATCCATGTGCATACACTTGCGCATGTTCATTGTTTATCAACAGTTTTTTATTTATAAACAATCTTCTAACCACTTAATCTCCTTGATCACATTTCCCATGATCAATCATAGCCATCAGATCTTCAATCTTGTCCAGGTTCATTGTATCTTTCGATCTGAAAATGTTTTGCCCTGCCTTGGAACTTGCACGTTCACCTTGGAACTTGTGTTAGGGTAATGCGGTTCAATCTGAGCTGGAGATCTTCTTGCTGACTTTCCATTGCCTTAGATTCATTAACAAACTTCTTCTACGGCTTACCAATCATTGATCTTCTCCAGCTCATCAACTTCTTTCATTAAATATCACATTAAACATTTAATGCATTTTGTTATAGCTTGGTTACAACTCGGTGAATACTAAACTTCACTCGGTAGACATTCTGTCTTTATTCACCGGCTGCGATAACCTTAGGGTTTACCGACTAGGTTCCTTAGGGTTTACCGACTAGGTTCTTTGCTTGATAACATAGTATAGTATTAACCTTTACATTTTACAACATATGTATGATGTTAAAACAATCTAAAACATCAAGATCTCATCATTGTCCAACTCCGTAGTAGTTTCCCATTGAATATCTTATCCCCTTATTCATCATGTTCTTTCCTATGTCTTTACCAACTACTTTATAGTCTTCATATCATATTTCTCAAGATATGGCAACATCATACTGAATTAGAAAATCAATTTCTTGACATCAATGACAAAATAATAATATCAAGATAGTAAAACATCTTTAATCAGTTATATTCATAATCATCAACAACCTTCTCAATATCCTTATAATGTAATATTGCCAACAATCTCCCGCTTTGGCATTGATGGCAAAACCAATTGATTTGATCTTAAAAAAAATTCGGATTGTTGTGATTCTGAAATGCTGAAATGCTCTCCCCCATACATTAGACTTCTCTTCTATTTTTAGTCTTTATTACAATCTGTAGTCTTCTCTCAGTCTTCTCCCCCTTTAGGTCTTCTCCCCCTTGGTAGGTCTTCTCCCCCTTTGACAACAATGCGAAAAGAATAGAACTAAAACATAATTTCTTTCTGTAAGAAGTTATTTCCTCCTGTTGTGTATCAACTAAGTCTCGGTCAGACCATTTGTTTACAATTCCTGTTCCCTGTATCATTCTCTATATTATCCCAGTATTAATTCCAGTACACTTTCAGAAAAACATTCTAAAGTGTATCACTCTAGCATCAACTCCCCAAAAGATATTCAATAGAGTCATCAAAGTGATGCTTTCACCGAACTTGGTCAGTGAGTAAAAGATAGGGGTAGGACCCCTAACTTACTTCTGAGATATTCAAAAGTGTCCTTTGGTAGTGGCTTGGTGAAGATATCAGCTATCTGCTCCTTTGTGTTAACATATTCCAACACTACTTTCTTCTCTTGAGCTTCTTCTCTAAGATAATGATATTTGATAGATATGTGCTTTGTCTTAGAGTGCATAACAGGGTTCTTTGAAATATTAATGGCACTAGTATTGTCACAGAATATAGTTACTGGCTCGGTAACTTTCTCATTTATACCTTCCAACAGTTGTTTCATCCATGCAATGTTGGTACAATTCAGTGCTGCTGCAACATATTCAGCTTCTACTGTTGACTATGAAACACATCCTTGTTTCTTGCTCAGCCAACTCACTAATCTTTCTCCTAAAAAGAAAGCTCCTCCACTTGTGCTTTTTCTGTCATCAATGTCGCCTGCCCAATCAGCATCGGTATAAACTTTTAAATCAAAAACATTTCCTTTCTGATATACTAAGCCATAATCTTCAGTTCCTTTCAAGTATCTGAAAATTCTTTTGATTGTTGTCATGTGTATTTCCTTAGGATCTGCAAAGAATCTTGCAACAATACCTACTGCATGTGCTATATTTGGCCTACTGTGAACAACATATTGTAGTTTTCCAATCATGGATCGGTAGAGTGTCTCATCAATAGATGCAGATTCATCATTCTTTGATAGTTTACAGTTGGTAGTCATAGGAGTACTTACTGGTTTTGAATCCTCCATTCCAAATTTCTTCAAGATTTTCTTTATGTATTAGGATTCAGTAATGAAAATCTCATTTTTCATTTGCAATATCTATAGGCCTATAAAATACTTTATCTCACCAATTAATGACATCTCAAATTCTTTGCTCATTTCATTTCCAAAGTTCTTGCATAAAGAGTCATTTCCACAAAATATAATATCATCAACAAATATGGCTGAGATTAGTATTCCATTTTCATCATTCTTCCTGTACATGTTGTTGTTCTCACTTGTCCTTATAAAACCAATCTTAATCAAATAAGAGTGCAATCTTTCATACCATGCTCTAAGTGCTTGTTTCAGACCATATAAAGCTTTGTTCAATTTACATACCTGATATTTATTATTGTCTTCAACAAATCCTTCAGGTTGTTCAATGAAAACTTCTTCTTCTAATATTCCATTCAGGAATGCAGATTTGACATCCATTTGATATACCTTGAAGTTCTTGAAAGCAGCATATGCCAACAATGTTCTTACTCGTTCAAGTCTAGCAACAGGTGCAAAAGTCTCACCATAATCAATTCCTTCTTCTTGGGCATAACCTTTGCAAACTAATCTTGCTTTGTTCCGAATGACCTTACGTTTCTCATTTAGCTTGTTTCTGAAGATCCACTTTGTACTGATTACATTTTTCTCCTTTGGTCTTGGGACCAGCAACTTGTCCATGTGTCATTCTTCTTGATTTGATCAATCTCTTCTATCATAGCATTTATCCAATCTTCACTGTTAAATGCCTCTTTCACTATTCTCAGTTCAAATTCAGATATCAAACATGTGTTTTGTCTTAGTTTGTTCCTTGTCATCACTGGATCATCCTTATCTCCTATAATCTGACTTGGTGCATGGTGTCTTCTGACATACTTGGCTAATACAGGCTCGGTAGGCTCTGTATGATCTTCTTCACCACTCGGTAACTGGATATTTTCTTCATTTTCTTCAACAGTTATCTCGGTAGGACTTCTCAGTTGTACATAGAAAAATTCATCATAGCCTTCTAGTTCATCGGAATTCCCTTCATCAATTCTTTATGCAAATTCATCAATTTTCACATTTGCACTTTCTACTATTTTGTTAGATGATTTGATCAAACAGTTAAATGCTTTGCTTCTAGAAGAATATCCTAGAAATGTTCCTTCTTCACTTTTCTGATCAAACTTGCCATTTCTATCATCTTTATGAACATAGCATTTACTTCCAAAGATCTTAAAGTAACTTACATTAGGTTTCTTGACATACCAGATTTCATAAGGTGTCTTCAAAGTACCTTTCTTCAATTGAACTCAGTTCAAGGTGTAAACAGCTGTACTTATTGCTTCTCTCCAAAATGTTTGTGGAACCTTCTTCTCAATCATCAGTGTTCTAGCACAATCCACAATAGATCTATTTCTTCTTTCAGCTATTCCATTCTGTTGTGGAGTTCTCATTGCAGAGACTTGTCTTTTAATACCACGATCATTGCAAAATAGGTTGAACTCATCAGATGTGAACTCTCCTCCTCTATCTGATCTAAGACATTTCAGTTGTCTTCCTATTTCATTTTCAACTCTAGCCTTGTACCACTTAAACATTTGAAAAGCTTCTGATTTTTCTTTTAAAAACATTACTGACATCATCCTTGAATAATCATCCACAAATAATATGAAATACTTATCACCATAATAACTTTGAACTTTCATAGGACCACAAAGATCAGTGTGCACAAGATCTAAAATTCCCTTAGAAGTGTAGGACTTACTTGTAAAGCTTGATCTGGTCATTTAACCCATCTGGCATCCTCGGCACATAGCATTCTCAGGTTTTTCAAGACTTGGTAGACCTCTTACTCTGTGCTTCTTACTTATCTTGATCAGATTATCAAAATTAGCATGACAAAACCTTTTATACCATAACCAGGTATTATCAATCTTTGCATGCAAAAACTTCTTGTGAGTTGAGTCAAGGTGAAATGTATTACCTTTTGTTTGTGTCTCGATAGCAGCTAACTTTCCATTCTTGTCATGAACTTTGACAATTCCTTTATGAAATTCTATTCGATAACCTGTGTTGTTTAGCTTTGCTACACTCAACAAATTGTATTTCAAACCTTCAACCCAATAAACATCATTGCATCTTGCTTTATCAAGAAGTGCTATGGATCCTTTACCTCTCACCAGACATGGTGCATCATTACCAAATCTAACATAGCCTCCATCATAATCTTTTAACATAATAAACTTGTGTTTATCTCCTGTCATATGATGTGATCATCCACTATCTATAATCCAAGAATCATTAGTGTTTATGTGAGATATTAGGACTTTTTCTTCATACCTTTCTTCATCTGATCCATCCTTGATAGACACATAAACAACTTCCTTTGTATCAGTCTCATCCGATTTATCATTGTCAGATTCCTCATCAGCAATTAAGCATGTCTTTCTATCTCTTCTTCTAAAGTCTCGGTGTCCTTTGTAATGATTAACTTTCTATCTGTCATCTCCGTAATCTCTCTTTTCAGTGAAATCTTTGTCAGGACAGTTAGAAGCCATATGTCCAATCTTATCACAATTGAAACATTTCAAAGGTAGTTTTCCTTTATACTTACCTTTTCCTCTTGGTAGCCTTTTGGCCAATAGTGCTTCAAACTCTTCTTGCTTTCTGATTTCTTCATACAATTTGTGTACCTCCTCCATGTTTTTCTGAAATCTTTCACTTGCTCCACTGTGATCTCCTTCAGAGTGCTTATACTTTCTTTCATTGTAATCATTAGATTCATTTAGATGAAAAGAACTAAATGCAGATTCAACTTTATTTACTGATGACCCACTGTTATCAAAATTACTTAACTCAAATGCATGTAGCTTACCAATAGTAGCATCTATGGAAACTGGCATATTAGGTACAGACCTCAATTCATTGATTGCAGAGACTCAGATTGCATAGGAAGGTAGAAGGGTTCTTAACAACTTACTTGTCACATCCTTTTCTTCAATAGTTCCTCCTGCTCCTTTGATTTGATTTACAATCTCCTTTAGTCTTGTATTGTACTGGGTTATGTTCTTACCTTCATTCATCCTCATAGATTCAAGTTTTCCTCTTAAACTATCAACTTTTTCTCTTTGAACATGTTCATCTCCTCCATATACAAATATGAGCTTAGTCCACATTGCCTTTGCATCATTGCAGCCTTCTAGATCATTAAACTCAGAATTGGTCAATGCAGATGTTATTTCAATCATTGCTTGAATATGTTCTTGCTTCACCTTTATCTCTTCCATAGTCAATGGATAGGTGCTCAATGCAATAAAATCATTCTCCAGATAGTATATAGCATATTCTCCAACTCTTGATAGGTGTAGCTTCATCCTTTTTTGCCATGTAGAGAAACTTGACTTATTCAGCTTAGGTGCATCCCTCTTATACATCTTTGGATCTTTAACTCAAGTGCCTTTAAACTTTTCTTTTGGAGTCCAAAGCTCTAATACCAATTGATAGTTATGATACTTAATATAAGTACAGATCCAATAGCCAACAAGATGAGAGGGGGGGGTGAATCATACAAACTTAATCATCCATAAAAACATTAGATTCAACCTCGGTAACATATATATAAGTCATATAGCCAAAAACTGTCAAACATGCAAACTCAAAAGCATATGAACAATATAAACCTCATAACACCAGATTTAACATGGAAACCCAAATAGGGAAAAACCACTTTGGGATTTCGGACCCACTAAGAGATATACTCTTCTAGAGTATGCTCGGTTATAAGAAAATCTTGTTAAAGATTACAAGCACATTGCTAGATGTGACCCGATTAAGGGATTTCCCTCAGATCTGTTAGGATCATTACTTTGTTAGAAGTGACCTCATCAAAGGATTTCAAACACTCAATTGGATTGTCACCTTGTTAGAGGATTTACATATAAGACTGTTAAGTCCACTCGGTTAATAGATTTCCTATCACTTTCACAAAATAACAGTAATACAATCTATCTGCAACTTCACATCTAAAATGCTAAAGTAGATTCTTATTTGTTCAATACAATCTAGACATAGAACTAATCTTGTCTATCTATTGGGCATCAATACTCTGTTATTCTAACAGGTCTTCAAGATTTTGTGCTTGAAATCACTATGTAGCATCCATGTGCATACACTTGCCCGTATTCATTGTTTATCAACCGTTTCTTATTTATAAACAATCTTCTAACCGCTTAATCTCCTTGATCACATTTCCCATTATCAATCATAGCCATCAGATCTTCAATCTTGTCCAGGTTCATTGTATCTTTCGATCTGAAAACATTTTACCCCACCTTGGAACTTGTGTTAGGGTAATGCGGTTCAATCTGAGCTGGAGATCTTCTTGCTGACTTTCCATTGCCTTAGATTTGTTAACAAACTTCTTCTACGGCTTACCAATCATTGATCTGCTCCAGCTCATCAACTTCTTTCATTAAATATCACATTAAACATTTAATGCATTTTGTTATAGCTCGGTTACAACTTGGTGAATACTAAACTTCACTCGGTAGACATTCTGTCTTTATTCACCGGCTGCGATAACCTTAGGGTTTACCGACTAGGTTCTTTGCTTGATAACATAGTATAGTATTAACCTTTACATTTTACAACATATGTATGATGTTAAAACAATCTAAAACATCAAGATCTCATCATTGTCTAACTCCGTAGTAGTTTCCCATTGAATATCTTATCCCCTTATTCATCATGTTCTTTCCTATGTCTTTACCAACTACTTTATAATCTTCATATCATATTTCTCAAGATATGGCAACATCATACTGAATTAGAAAATCAATTTCTTGACATCAATGACAAAATAATAATATCAAGATAGTAAAACATCTTTAATCAGTTATGTTCATAATCATCAACAACCTTCTCAATATCCTTATAATGTAATATTGCCAATATCATAGGCTACCACACAATCATCCTACATAAGCATTGCTCCTATGCCTTCTAGAGAGGCATCAATACAAACCATGAAATCTCTGGATGGATGAAGAACTGCCAAAATTGGTGCACTAACAAGGAGTTCCTTCAAAGTACAAAAAACTACCTCACACTATTCTGACCAAACAAACTTCTTCCCTTTTCTCTGGAGAGAAGTGATTGGGTGACCTATCCAGGGAAAACTCTGTATAAAGTGGCGGTAATATCCAGCCAAGCCCATAAAAATCTGAACCTTAAAAACATTTGTCGGTGCTGGCCAATCTACAATGGCTTGGATCTTAGAAGGATCCATGGATACACCTTCTCCTGAAATCACATGACCAAGATAGTTCACCTCAGATTGGAAGAAATAACACTTAGCCAAGTTGGGATAAAGTTGATTCTCCCTCAAGCACTGTAATACCTGTCGCAAGTGGCCCTCATGCTCTTCCATAGTTCTAGAATAAATTAAAATATCATCGAAGAACACAAGGATGAAATAATCAAGGTAGGTGTGGAAAACCCCATTTGTGAGGCTCATGAAAACTGAAGGTGCATTCGTCAACCCAAATGGCACCACTGTGAAGTCATAGTGACCATAATGGGTATGAAAAGTCATCCTATCAATGTCTGCATCATGAATACACAACTAATGATACCCATATTTCATATCAATCTTAGAGAACACCTTGGCTCCATTTACCTGATCAAAAAGATCATATATACAAGGTAATGGATATTGATTCCTGATGGTTCCCTTATTCAACTATCAGTAGTCAATGCATAACCGAAAAGAATCGGCCTTCTTCTTGAAAAAGATAACTGGCGCACTCCTAGGAGAAACACTAGGATGAATGAACCCCTTGGCCAACAATTCCTCAATCTGCATCTTCAAATCACTCAACTCTTGAGTGGCCATCCGACGTGGTTCTCTTGAAATAGGTTGTGCTCTAGGAATGTCAAAGTCTATATCTCTCTTTGGAGGCATACCGAGAATGTCATTAGGGAACACATTGGCATACTCCCAAAGAAGAGGGTGACTATCAAGAGCAATCTCCCAACTTCTCTCCTCATCCATGTCCTCAAGAGAAACTACAAAAAGCTGGCACCCCTGATGCATACATCGCTTAAGCTACATAGCGGAGATAATACGAAGTGATATAGGTCTAGGAATCCCAACTATCTCAACTTTCCTGCCATGGTCATCTAAACACTCCACTATCTTCTGATGATAGTCCATGTTGGCATGTTTGGCATAACTGATGCAGATGGAGAATGATGATTGAACCAGTACAAGGCTTTTTGAGATGACTTTTCTCAGTAACTAATGTTGTCATTGATGGAAACTAATGTTTATTTATGTCTACTGATGTTTACTTATGTTGTATTGTGTCATTTAAATCGTTTGGTCTACCAGAGAGGGCTTACCATTAAGGAATCAAGAAAGTGAGAATTAGGACCTTAACTAGTAAACGAGGAAATATTTTCATTATATCTGGTGATTGGTGATGATTGAGGCTTTGTGGTTTTGAATGTAAGTTTCTATCATTGTAACATGTATATGACCAGAACTACATCATGCTATGACAACCAGAAGCTTTGTTTATAATTTTTGTTGAGTTTTTGCAAGGGTTTAAGAAGGGTTTAAGGACCGGTAAAGAATTCTCTAGACCAGTTAAGATTTTTGGTTTGACAGTGATCTACATCAAGTTCACATGTTGATGATAATGCAACACAAACCATGTGATGTTTGAAAGATGTTTTGGTGCGTTTGGAGAGCAAATTTCTTGGGTATGTGCAAAGTGCTTAGTGCAATGAGCTAAGAGTTTGACTTTGTACTAGATCAACTTGTTTTGACGATTTATGATCATTCAACAACTGATATTGATTTGTAATTGATTGTAATTATCCATATGATGATTTGTAATGAGTTGTAAATATCTTTGATGATCTATGTAGTAAGTCTTAGGGTTTTGATGCCGACCTAGTTGTAAAGGTTATTTATGTCGATAAGGTTGATGTTTTGAAGTGTTGGTGATTTTGAGAAGTGTGTGAAGCTGAACCAGGGTGTGTGAGAAGATATTCCAAAGTGATGCAGACTTAGAACTTAATTGCATCTGATCAAGAAAGCAATTGAGTGCTATACTCTGATCATTCACTGATGTTCTCTAACAATTACAACAGCTAAAATCCCTTAACCGGGTAGGTCCTAATAGTCCTCACATTGTAAAATCCCCTAATAGGGTGACTTGATATATAAGTTCTAAATTCTCTTGCGAGGTTGATCTTAATAGATCAAAGCTCCTAATAGGGCTAAGGTAAATTTAGTAACCGGGTGACTCCTAACAGGGTCTTCTCCTAATAGGGCATCATTGTAAGCTTCTAACTGAGCTTGGCTCCTAACAGGGTGCATTCTGAAAGAGTGCAAAATATTTGTGGGTACCAATTCCCACTATGGTTATTCCCTATTTGGTTTTCCATGTGAAAATAATGGTGTTCATATGGTGAATGTTTTTGATGTGATGGTTTGCTTTACTTTCAATTTATGCATGGTTAATGAGAACTTAATGTGCAACATTTATATATCAGTTTAGCAGATTTTTATCAAAAGATGTCGGTACTGGTAAATGACTCTAGTCTTGATCTGTATTTGATTTGGTGAAAGTTTTATGAGTCAGAATTTCTGATTTCAAATTATTGTTAATACCAATTCACCCCCCTCTCAGTATTAACCAGATCCTCTAAGATTAACAATTTATATCAGAGCAATGGTCCTCTATGTGCAGAAAGCCTAATAGCTTGAGGGAAAGATTCTATGAAAGGTGATGAAGAAGGAGGGTCCCAAGTTTACCAAGGACAACTATCAGATATGGAGTGATCGGATGAAGATCTACATTAAAGAAATGGGTTCATAGTATTGGAATCATGTGATAACCAAGTATGTTGCTCCTGCTACAAGTTCCTTGACACTGGATGAACTCAAAGAACAATAGGAAAACATTTAGGCTCTTGAAGCAATTATGAGTACTTTGTCTGACTCTAAGTATATTGATGTTCATGGATTAGAAACTGCAAATAAGGTATGGGAGATATTAAATTGAATTTGTGGAGGAGATGAACATGTACAAAGGGAAAAGGAAGAACGTTTGAGAGGAAAATTTGATGATATGAAAATGGTTGACGGTGAGAACATAGCTCAATATGGAAAAAGGATTAAGTAAGTTGTAGGTGGTATAAAGAGTGTCAGAGGTAAGATTGAAGATGGCACTGTTAGTAAAATGCTTAGAACTCTTTTACCATAGTATTCTATCAGAGTGTCTTCTATTCAAGAACTGAGATCCATTTCAAAAGATAAAGTCACTATTGATTCTCTGATTGGAAAGTTAATTGCATTTGAACTAAACAGTTTTGATAATAGTGTTTTCAAACCTTCTGAATCTGCTTTTAAGGCTTCTGTAATAGGTACATCAGCAAGGAAAGGAAAAGATGATTGTCATAATAATGATTGCAGGTCTAGTCATGGTGGTAGTAGAGGTGATGGTGATGATGAAGATCATCTGATGGAGCTTGAGGCATTACTGGCTAAAAGATTTCCTAGAGGAATAGGTAAATATAAAGGTAAATTACCCTTGAAGTATTTCTATTGTAGTAAAATTGGACACATAGTTGCTAACTGCCCAAACATTGATAAGAAAGAGAATTTTAGGAGATTCAAAGGAAAAGGCAAGAAACATTGTTATGTTTCAATGGATGAAGGTGTGATCAATGATGAATCAGAAGAAAATAACAATGAGGAGATAGTATTTGTTAGTGCAAAGGAGGATCTGACTAATGAGAAGGCTTTGGTGTCTCACATGGATAACATCAATGAATGGATAATAGATAGTGGTTTCTCACAACACATGACCAGTGACAAAAGTAAGTTCTTATCCCTTGAAGAGTTTGATGGAGGTGTTCTAAGATTTGGTAATAACTCTCCCTGCATGGTTAAAGGCAAAGAATAAATTTCATTAAATGGGAAGAGTAATGCAGATGATGTCTTTTGGGTTGAAGGACTAAAACATAACCTCTTGAGTGTTAGATGGCTTAATGATAAGGGATATCTACTTGAATTCAAAAGTGGAGTGTGCAAGATTCTTGGAAATAATGGAGAATTGATTGCTACTAGGAAGAAAACTAGAGGTAATCTATTTCATTTGAATACCAATGTAAATGATTGTTTGGTGGCAAAGATTGAAGACAGCTGGTTGTGGCACAAGAGATTTTGTCATGTCAATTTTGAAAATTTGATTAAAGTTAGTAAGTCAAGTATTGTGAGAGGTTTGCCCCAGCTTGTGAAACCGGATAATGTTTTATGCAAGGATTGTCATATGGGTAAGATGGCCTCTGTATCTTTTAAGAGTAATTCTTTCTCTTCAGAGAATATTCTTGATTTGGTTCATATTGATCTTTGTGGTCCTATGAGGACTAAGAGCTATTTTGGTGATAAGTATTTTATGATCTTTAATGATAATTATTCCAAAATGATGTGGGTAAATTTTCTGAGAGAAAAGTCTAAGGCATTCAGTAAGTTTAAAGCATTTATAGATCTTGTTGAGAAATATATCGGGAAGAATCTAAAATTTTTGAGATATGACCGAGGAGGTGAATTTACTTCTGATGGGTTTGTGAAGTTCTATGATGAACAGGGAATTAAGAGGCAAATGTCAGCTCCTAGAACTCCACAACAGAATGGGATAGCAGAGAGAATGAATAGAACAATTGTTGAAGATGCTAGAACCATGATGATTCATGGTGAAGTACCGAAGATGTTTTGGAGAGTAGTAGTCAACACTACTATTTATACTTTGAACCGGGTACTTGTCAAAAAATAAATAGGTGCTCAACCAGTAAATGCAAAGAGATATGAAGAACATGAAGTAGGAAGCACAACACCAGAACCGGTTATTCCAAGGTATGTAAAGAAAAATCACTCAAAAGAACAAATAATTGGATATAAAAAAGTTAGAGTACAAACAAGGAGGAAAATTAGAGAAAATTATTGTCTCATTTCCACTATTGAGCTGAAAATAGTAAGAGAGGCATTAAAAGATGATGAATGGATTAATGCAATGAATGAGGAGTTGGATCAAATAGAGAAGAACAAGACATGGACACTTGTTCCCAGACCAGAAGACAAGAATGTGATTGGAACTAAATGGGTCTTTAGAAACAAGTTAAATGAAGAAGGCAAGGTTGTGAGAAATAAAGCAAGATTGGTTTGCAAAGGCTATGCACAAGAAGAAGGAGAAGATTATGGTGAAACCTTTGCACCTATGGAAAGAATGGAAGGAGTAAGTATGCTACTTGCTTATTCTACATTTAAAGGATTCAAAGTCTATCGAATGGATGTTAAATCAACTTTTCTTAATGGCATCCTTGAAGAAGAAGTATACATAGAACAACCGGATGGATTTTCTTTGTTTGAAGACAAAGATATGGTTTTGAAACTACATAAGGCATTGTATGGATTGAATTAGGCACTGAGAGTATGGTTTGAAAGGTTGCATGCACACTTGATTAAGATAGGATTCTAGCGTACTAGTGAGGACAGTAACATATATCTAAAGACTGATGGAGAGAAAGTATTGATAGCTGAAGTATTTTTGGATGACATAATTTTTGGTGGTAATGATGACTTATGCGTGGATTTAGCTGAGGAGATGAAAAAGAAATTTGAGATGTCTCTTATTGGTGAAATTAAATTTTTCATTGGGCTGCAGGTCCAACAATTGGATGTTGGAATTTTTATCTATCAGAGTAAGTATGTCAAAGAGGTGTTGAAAACATTTGGCATGGAGGATTGTAAACTGGTTGTTACTCCGATGGTGATAGGCTGCAAGTTGTCTAAACAAGATGATTCACCATCTATTGATGATAAAGAATATAGGTCTATGATTGGTAAATTGCATTATGTCATTCATAGCAGACTGGATATTGCACATGTTGTTGGATTGGTTGCTAGATTTCAAAAGGATCCAAAGGAGACTCACTTGGTAGCGATGAAAAGGATATTCTAGTACCTGAAAGGCACATTAGATTATGTTTTATGGTATCCTTATAAATGAAATTTTTGTTTGAATGTGTTTACTGGTGTAGATTGGGTAGGCAATGTTGATGACCGGAAAAGCACTATCGGTGCAACTTTTCTTCTTGGAGGCAGATTGGTTGCTTGGACAAGTAAGAAGCAAACTTGTGTTTCTTAGTCAATAGTAGAGGTAGAGTATGTTGCAACATCAATGAATTGCATGCAGGCAATCTGGATAAGACATGTGCTTGAAGGATTCAGATTTGAAATGTCTAAACTAGTAACTATTTACTATGATAATACTAGTGGAATTAATTTTTCAAAAAATCCTGTGTTACATGCAAGAACAAAGCACATAGAATTGAAATATCATTTTCTAAGGGAAAGAGTACATGAAAAACAAGTCAGAATAGAGTATGTGACAAGCAAAGAACAACTAGCAGACATTTTCACAAAATAATTGCTAAAGACATCATTTGAGTATCTCAGAGGTAAATTATGGGTCAAACCCGTACTCAAAAAGAACTAGAATGTAGGATGCATCAATCTAGTGGGCTTCATGACTATTTTTCACTTTGGATTGATGAGATGCACGCTACTCCACAAGGGGAGCAACTTAGATGAGTTTGCAAACATGTTGAAGACAACAACAACAGATTTGAAGATTTCTAATGCTTATGCACCTTTGGCATTTCTATCAAAGGGGGAGAAAAAATATGATTAGTCATAAGAGAAGACATATGATTAGGAGGAGAAGATGTGTAATTGAAGATAAAGTGTAACCTATAGATGAGGTGCAACAGAGAAGAGAAGAATTGTAGAGAAGGTCCAGAACAGAGTGGAATAGTATGAGTTGAGTATGTTGATGTTTACTATTTCCATCAATGCCAAAGGGGGAGATTATTGGCATGTTTGGCATAACTGATACAGATGGAGAATGATGACTAAACCGATACAGGACTATTTGAGATGACATTGTGATCAAGAAATTGAGATTGCATGATGGATGACTTTGCTCAGTTCTTTATGTTATCATTGATGGCAACTAAAGTTTATTCAAGTCTACTGATGTTTACTTATGTTGTATTGTGCCATCTAAATCTTTTGGTCTACTAGAGAGGGCTTACCGGTAAAGAATCAAGAAACTAAGAATTAGGACCTTAACCAGTAAACGAGAAAATATTCTGATTGTATCTGGTGATTGGTGATGATTGAGGCTTTATGGTTTTGAATGTAAGTTTCTATCATTGTAAAATGTATCTAACCAAAACCGCATCATTTTGTGACAACCAGAAGTTATGTTTATAATTCCTATTGAGTTTTTGTGAGGGTTTAAGAAGGGTTTAAAGACTGGTAAAGAATTTTCTTGACCGATAATGATTTTTGGTTTAACGGTGATCTACATCAAGTTCACATGTTGATGATAACATGGCACAAACCATGTGATGTGTTTGAAAGATGTTTTGGCATGTTTGGAGAGAAAATTTCTTGGGTATGTGCAAAGTGCTTAGCGGAGTGAGCTAAGGGTTTGACTTTGTACCAGATCATTCACTATTGTTCTCTAACAATTACAACAGCTAAAATCCCTTAACCGGGTAGGTCCTAACACACCTCACATTATAAAATCCCCTAATAGGGTGACTCAATATGTGAGTTCTAAATCCTCTTGCAAGGTTGATCCTAACAGATCAAAGCTCCTAATAAGGCTAAGGTAAATCCCTTAACCGAGTGACTCCTAACAAGGCATCATTGTAAGCTTCTAACTGAGCTTGGCTCCTAAGAGGGCGCATTCTGAAAGAGTGCAAAATATTTGTGGGTACCAATTCCCACTGTCATTTTTCCCTATTTGGGTTTCCATGTGAAAATCATGGTGTTCATATGGTGAATGTTTTTGATGTGATGGTTTGCTTTACTTTCAGTTTATGCATGGTTAATGAGCACTTAATGTGGAGCATTGATATATCAATTTAGAAGATGTTTATCAGTAGATACCGGTACTGGTAAATGACTCTAGTGTTGATCTATATTTGATTTTCTGAAAGTTTTATAAGTCTGAGTTTCTGATTTCAAATTATTGTTAATACTAATTCACCCCCCTCTTAGTATTGACCGGATCCTCTAAGATTAACAGTCCACACTAGCACTTTGTGATGATAACCAATCCATCCCCAACACCACTCCATAAGACCCCAAAAGAATCACTCGAAGATCAACTATGGTAGAAAAGGGTCCTAGGTGCAACTCACATCTGGGAATGAAGGAATCTATGACCACACGAAAACTAGTAGCCAACTCTACTTGCCACCTATTTGCTTGTCTAGCAGACGTGAGCCCACACCGTTCCACAATGGAGGAAGATATAAAGGAATTAGAAGCGCCTGAATCAAATAGTACTGAGATAGATATACCACCTAGCCCACCAGTAGTCTCAATCATGGTGCCCTGGTGCTCTGTCTGGCGATTATCAACCACTGTGAAAACTCTATGGGATCAACTTGCATCCCCAACTATAGGCTCTGAAGTTGTCAGTCTTTGATGAATAGTCTATTGTGATCTATGTGGACAGTGTGCAACTATGTGGCCATACTAACCATAGGATAAAAAATCTCCCCTACTGGGTCCTCTACCTCTAGTCAGCCTACTAAATTGTTGGAAACTACCCCTACTAGGGGCATGAGAGGCACTCTATGAGCCATAAAACTCTATCTAGCTCTCTTCCAATTCCTGTCCTTCCTGAACTGTAGAATTAGCCATGCTGACCCTGAAAGTGCTTTGGCCTAGACTGAAATTTTTGTTGTTGCTGCTACTGACCACCCTTAGTGAGTGTCTGAAAACTCCTATATGGTGCAATAGCCTAGGATTGACTACCTCTAGTCCCAAATCCACTGAAAGGTGCACTACCAATCTAAACCCCTGGCTAACCACAATGTGCACATGAAATATTTTGCTCTATGAGCTTGGAATTCACCACGGCTAACTCAACTAAAATAGGCTCAAATACTCGTACTCCCCCACTGATGCGGTCATTAAGATCTCTCATGAAATGTTGTACCAACATGGCCTCATCATTACCAATACCAACATACTATTTGAGCTCATAGAATCTATGCTCATACTGGTCTACAGTCATGCCCAACTAGCGTAACTCATGAAACTCATCTGTGTGACACTGTCTCCATTGCACTGAGAGAAATCAAGCTATGAACCTCTCTAAAATAACTCCCATTATAATGTACCAATATCCACACTTATCCTCTGCTCGTCTAACCTCCACCAAGTAGAAGTAAAATTCTTCAGATTCATAATAGCGCACCTCACCTTGGTGTTACTACCATACTGATGCATGGAAAAACACCTATCGAAGTCTATGAGCTAGGTCTCATCCTCAAGTCCGCTGCACAAACCATCAAGAATAGGAGGACGGGATCTCAACAAATCCCTCATATGCCCAACGGCTACTACCTCCTGGTCCACTGCGAACTCTCTCCTCCTAGGAGACCTCTCTCTCTCTCTCTCTCCACATGATCCTAAAGGTGTGATTCCCTAAACTGAACATTGCCCTGTTGCTCGGCCTTAGGTCTAGGACCTAGTCGAGCTAAAACCTCCTGGAACATCTGTCGCAGCTCCTCCCTTTAGGGAACTTGTTGAATAGTATGTTGCTCGCTATGCTAACTAGCCTCCCTGTGCTCACTTTGGTGAACACACTGAATCTTCTCAACACTCTCATGTGTAGGCTATGGTGAAGGATGTTGATGACCTACACTATGACCATGACCCCTACCTCTACCATGATCATGGCCGCGACCATGACCTTTACCTTTCCCAGCCATAATCCTAACAACAACACAAGAGCAAAAGTTTAGATCTACAACAAGGATACTAACAAGGGAAACACAAGCATTAAGACTTAGTAATAGGTCTAGTTAGATGGGCTTAGTTTAAAACTAGAGTACCCAGTGTTGAAATTCGGGCTCTGATACCAATTGTAACACCCAAGCAGGAAACCCCGAAGGGATTAAACTAAAAACACTTGAAAAGAGTGTAAATAATTTTTTTTTAAACTTTAATAAGTTTAATGATGCATTAAGGTAATATTATATTTAAATTACACAATGAAAGACTTAACTTAATTCCTAAAGGGTTTTCCAAAATGGTTTACATGATTTAAACTAAACATTGCTTAACGTTAATTAATCAGATTTTAGATGATTTAAAACATAAAGACATAATTACACTTAACAATGATTAATTCATTCAATAACTTATAAGATATCATTAACATGTCTAAATTCCATTCATGATGATTCTTTCCATTACATTACATCTGATATTCTAATAAAACATATTCATTTTGTTATGAACTGGGAATGACAACTGAGAGGGGGGGGTGAATCAATTGTCAATAAATTATAACCCAAAACAAATTATTCCAACTTAAAACTTAGTGTCGGTAAAATAGATTAAAATTTATAGTATTACCGATATAACTCAATGCATGAAATAGAAAGAAAATCACATCCACAACACATGACATAGAGATTTTGACAAGGAAATCCTATAAGGGGAAAAACTACGGTGGGAAACCTTACCCATAATCAAATGATACTACTGCAGATAGTAAGTGTATACAATAATGGGGTCTGGACATGCAGAAAAGACAACTACCTAAATCTCACTGCTCAATCACAAAAAAGGAGTCACATTGACTACAATTGGATGATTAAATCCAATAAACAATGTATTGCTTCAGAATAGCATATGCAATGCTGGATTCAGTATCGGTTTAAGCTCTGACCATGAGTGCCAAACACCTTCATAACCTTCCTTCAACCTTTAGATAATATCTGCATGATTTACACAAGGATCTGCTTATTTTCGCTCTTCACAATGATCTTCAATATTCACTTACACTCATAATGATCAATAAATAAGATCTTACAATTATTTATACAAAACCTAAGACCTAATCATGAGGTTGGCTCACTAAAGATATTACAATTACAAAATAAGTCTTGATGCGATACAATATGTCAGCTCAATACATTTACACATTATTCAATCAATAAACCATTTCCAAAATGTGTCGTGTTGATCTGAAATATGATATCTTGTACCGGTGCATAACCTGGACCTATCTGTCGATAAAGGTAAATATGTGAACCCGATCAGACCAATAAGCAAAACACCAAATCCAAACATCCAATCCATGTCTTTGACATAACCAAATGATATCCAGATGATAACAAGTCATCATCACTGCTGGTGAACCATATATCCTGCTGGTGAAGCATATACCGATGACTGTGCATAAGCCAATATCCATACAGAGACCACAATGTGTCATTCAACAATAAACCAATATAACCAGAGTGCTAAATCAACAATGTAGACCTCTAGAAAGATAAGTGTTGACATCAATGACAAAACCAATGCAACACATAATGAAGTCATCCATAATACCAACACATTTAATCATTTGACTATCATCAATACATTTCTTTTTGCATCACATGATTGAAATAATATTACATTGCACTAAATCACTAAGTCTCATAATATTACATAATATTTACATTTAAAAATTACATCTTGCCATGAAGGCATACATAACAAATAATACAATTGACCATATAAGGTCCAAGATATACAAAGAATGATCCAAGATGACAAATAGGATCCAACTAGAAAAATAAGATGCTCGAATCCAAAGAACAACCGGAACACCTGTGAAGCCAACTTCTGCAAGAAGGAACCCGATGGAAAGTGGAACTACCACAAGACCATGTGGCTCGAAAAGAACCACCCCATCGTGATAGGAGATAGAAATACGAGCGACTAGCAACCTACAAGGTATGCACACACATGGTTGAAACACAACATCAAGAAACTCACATAAAACATAAACTCGCAGAATATGACTCCACAACAAATATCAGGTGACACCAACAAGGCTACAAGGTAAGAGAAGAGTGTCATCACATAGCTTGGTATGGTTATCTTGGTAGGCCTCCATAGGTCCCAGCCCCCATCTTGAGTTATCCTGGTAACCTCTCCCAAACCCCCAGCCCCATCCAAGTTTCATGCGAACCCAAATAATCCTTTCATGAGGACAAGGTTGTTGGTTTGCCATTCTAGGCTTTCCCACTACATCTTGAGTTTGTACTAGCACTCAACCATGAGCAGGGTACAATTATCTTAATTAATGTTTTGGCTACCCAACCCCCTAATATATTATTAGGTTATCACTTACTTCTACAACTTTCGATGGGTTATCCTGCTAACCTCTTTGGGCACGACGCCCACTCGAAAGCCACTCTTCCTTATGACACTAAATAAAAATTCCCAAAAGAAATCCAAAGCCAAAGTACCAAAAAAAAAGTTACACAATGGAGTTCAAGACCACTGAGAAACACTTGGTCCTACAAGCCCTTGCACATAGATTAAATCAACTGACAACCATAGTCAATTCACATGACCGACCAATAGAAAAGACCACACGAAAAAACCTAATTCCATTTAAAACTAAGGAATTGCAGTTTTCAATTAAATGTGAAGACAGTCAAATTGAAATAAACACCTTCGCTATTTTAGAATAATCAATTTAGTTTTCTTTCCTAAGCCACAATTGAGCAAGTTTTCTAAATTTTGAAGTTTCAAAATTTAAACCATTTAATAATAACCATTTCATTATTTCAGTTAAAAATATTCAATCAATAATACTCTATCCATTTAAAATTTCAAAAACAATCATCTTAATCACATTTGCTATAACACAAGATGTGTGTGTGTGTGTGTGTGTGTGTGTGTGTGTGTGTGTGTGTGTGTACATATATATGTATATGTACACACACACACACACACACACACACACACACACACACACATACATATATGTATACATACATACATATATACATATATATGTATATGTATATATACATATATATATATATACATGAATATATGTATATATATATATATGTATAAAATTATATATATATATACATAAATATATATGTAAATATATATATATATACATATATTCATGTATATATATATATATACATATATTCATGTATATAT
The DNA here is from genome assembly GCF_030272615.1 of Cryptomeria japonica. Lineage (NCBI taxonomy): Eukaryota > Viridiplantae > Streptophyta > Pinopsida > Cupressales > Cupressaceae > Cryptomeria > Cryptomeria japonica. The sequence continues at coordinate 55,944,276 of NC_081407.1, read as the reverse complement.
ATGTATATATGTACATATATATATATATGTGTGTGTGTGTGTGTGTATGTATTATGTATATATATGTACATATAGATACATGAGTATATGTATGTATATGTGTGTGTGTGTGTGTGTGTAAACAAAGATCTTAATTTAAAAATCAAATATTTTCCTTTTCAAAATAAAATACCCTTTTCTCTTTTTTCATTTTTTTAAAAACATTTTCCAGCATAATAAAAATGCATATATATATATATATATATATAAAATAAATAAAAAATACATGTCAAACACGACCTCGCAACCCCTCAAAGGGGAAGGGGTTGTGGACTATGGGGCCAGGACGTGGCCCCCTCACAACCCATGGTTGTGGGTGACCACAACATAGCTGCCACAGTCATCGTGGCCCCCCCATAGAGTGGGGAAGCCACGACATCCCCATCCATGGGGATGTAGTGCCTACGACACCCTCCCCACAATAAAATATTTTTAAAAAAAATTTCTATATATATATATTTTTTTTTTTTTTTATTTTTTTAAACCAAACCAAATACATTTAATAACCCAGTAAAACCATTTTTTTTTCCAACAAAATAAAAAATCCAAAGAATAGATTTTTAGCAGCAAATTAAAAATGAAACCCCATCAACATTTTAAACATCTGATTTTTCCTTAAACAACAATTTATTAACAGGGTTTCGCGAGCAAATACAGGGTATGTGGTTTTTTTTCAAAAAAATTTTTCCCATTACCCAGATATTTCAAAACTACAACAATCTGCCAAGTTGCCCAAAATAGAAAATTTTGGCAGCATAACCCCCCCATTTGGACACAATGGAGAAATTAAATTTTTATAGACAAGAGAAAGAAATCAAACACAAAATCTATTCCTTTGCAAAAAACACAACACACTACAGCTATAGGGGTTTGAATTTCACAAAATTTTACAAAAAATGGAAAGTTTAAAATACCAACTTGGTAAGCTTTCTAGGAAGAAAAGTTTGGAGAAGAGCAGACCTCCAACCACCAAACATATTCTCCAACCACAATTTCCAACCAAAATCCACACATACAGACTTCCCAAAAAATTTCCCCAAATTGCACAATGAATGATTTTTTGAAAAAATTTCACATTATAAAGAATTTCCTCTCCCAACATATCTCCATTTAGGTCAAATTAATCTTCTTAAAATGAAAAATTGAAATATAAAATTTCTTTCAAAGTAATACATTTTCATTAAAATTTCTAATTTGAATTTATTTTATTTTTTTTCAAAAAAGTAAAATCAATTTAACACTAACATTTCATATAGGTAAAATAACTTATCCTTTTTTTTTTAATCAATTGAAAAACATAATATAACATTTCCTTAATTAAATCAACAATTCAATTTTTAACTAATCAATTAAAACAATTGATTAATTTATTAAAACATTAAAATACACTTAATCATTTATTTCTAATTTAATTTTATAGACACAATATTTATTAATTATTAATATCCATAGGGTATTAATAATTAATTACTCATTAAAAATCATAAGAGGGAATAATTTAAATTCAAAGACACATAACACATAACACGCAACCCAACAAAACAAAAAAAAACAAGACCCACATATCAACAGAAGAAGGTTGATTGACGACTAACAATGCTCACTATCGAGCAAGGCTAAGGGTGAAACTTAGGGCCTTAAGAATATCTCCTCCCTTTCCATCAGATTATTTAGGTACACTCAGACCTGTGGAACCAGGTGAAGTCAGTACCTTGTACCTGCAATTCCTGCATCACCAAAGCACGCATACATATATATATTCAAACATGGTAGACACGGCGGTGAAGGAGAATCATGACGTTCCCTATCTCACCAAAGTGAGTGAAGGAAAATCATCTCCTCGCACCCCATACACTTACACACATACATGATGACATATACATAAAGCATCTCATGTAGAAAGTTCATGTTAGTCCATGGTCAGTAATCCAAGCAAATTAACATCTAATCATCAATAAGGAAATAATGCGTAAACAACATCCACTAAATCTCAAATCAAAGCATAAAACAATATAGCATAATATCTAAATAAAACATCACCATATAATGTATCCACTAATATCCACTGAAAAAGTCAACCATAGTCAAAATATGTATCTCAAAAGTGTAATTGAGGGAGGGGTACTACAAAATGTCCCAACACTCTACCAAATCCACAAACCAAGATATTGCAATTCCGAAGCAATGCAGAGCAAAATCCAGAATACCAAATAACACAAACAACTGAAAAACCAACCTCAATACTGGATCACACAACTCGATCAAAACATCATGCAGACCATTGAAACTTCTACTGAATCAACAAGATATAATTATCTCAAAACCCATTAAACCACAATAGATCAACTACAACACACTAACCAAACCAAGTCACCCAATTTGACTACAACATTGGAGTACATAGAATAATATGTTGACATCAATGACAACACATCATTCCAGAACACTTCTCAACAATATCCAATAGCTTACCCATTTAATTATGCACCATATTTGGCAAACAAGATGAACGCAGGTCTAAGATTAATTCAAAGTAATTATTGTTAGGAGCTGGGAAGGACAACTGAGAGGGGGGGTGAATCAGTTGTCAATAAATTGCAACCCAAAACAAATTATTCCAACTTAAAACTCTGCCAGTAAAACAGATTAACAGTTATATTAATACCAGTACAACTTAATGCATTAAACAGAAAGGAAAACAACATCCACAACACATGACATGAATATTTTGACGTGGAAACCTTGTAAGGGGAAAAACCACAATGGGAAACCTTACCCACAATCATATGATACTACTACAGATAGTAAGTGAATACTGTAGACACCTAAAATTGTCATGTCTAATTAAATAAATATTTTATTTATTTAATTATCTAAGCCTAATTCTTCTATTAATTAAATAAATCCTTATTTATTTAATTAATTCATTTATCCTCTTCTAGCCTTATTTCTCATTTAAATAAATACATTTATTTATTTAAATTATCCCTTTCCTAAATTAAATAAATATTTTATTTATTTAATTGTCCTACTTCTTCTATTAATTAAATAAATCTTTATTTATTTAATTAATTCATTATCTTTTTCTACACATGACACATGTCATTTATCTCTTATTTCCTACACTACCTACCTCTTTCATTATTTTGGTATTTCTTTTACCTACCCTCTAATCCTAGCCGACCTCTCTTTTTACACCTCTCAATCTTAACCCTCCATTTCTCATTGTGTCTTCTATTTAAGGAGATGCTTTCTTCATTGTCAAACCCTAATGTCTAATGAGATATCCTAATGACCTAAGGACTGATTTTGGAGGACTTGGCTACACTAAAATTCTACTTGCAACCACATTCCGTTCTTTATTGAGCTCTTGTGCATACAAAAATCTGAGAGCAAGAATATCAAACAAGATCAATGGAGATAGGAAGAATGGAGATCAAAACCCTAGTGGACATGTGATGGTATAATCTTTGTGATTTTGAGTTATTTGCATTGTCTTAGGTTATCTTCATATGTTATGGTGGATCTTTGTTCATTGTTAGGCTAGGGTTTGGTGGTTGAATCCATTTTAGTCTTTCAATATTGTTGTTTATTGCTATCCATTTTCATCATACACAAATACAATAGTGAGGTCTGCACATGCAAAAAGGCCAATCGCCTAGAGCTCACTTTTCAATCACAAAATAAGAGTCACATTGACTACACAGTTGGATGGTTAAATTCAATAATCAATGTACTGCTTCAATATAGCATCTTCAATGCTAGATTCAATACCAGTTTAAGCTCTGAGCATGAGGACAAAACACCTTCATAACCTTTAACAGCCTTCCTTCAACCTTTTGTTGATATTTGCGTGATTCACACAAGGATCTACTTATTTTCACTCTTCACAATGATCTCAACATGTACGCATATTTTACAAATAGGATCATTTCCAAATTGTGGTGTGCTAATCTGGAACATGTTATCATATGCCAGTTCATAACTTGGACCTATCTGCCTGCTAAGGCAAATATGTGAACCCGATCAGTCCAATATGCAAAACACCAAATGCAAACATCTAATACATGTCTTCAACATAACCAAATGATCTCCAGATGATAACAAGTCATCATCAACTTCTTGAGCTATCGGTGAAACATATACCGGTGATTGTGCATAAGCCAATATCCATACCGGGACCACAATGTGCTAGTTCAACAACAAACCAATAAAGCCAGAGTGCCAAATCAACAATGTAGACCTCCAGAAAGATAATTGTTGACATCAATGACAAAACCAATGCAACACATGATGAAGTCATCCATAATACCAACAATCTCCCCCTTTGGCATTGATGGCAACACTAGATTGAAAAACATGTAAGTGCCAAAAATAGAATGCCAACAATCTTCCCTAGATAGATCAGTTCACAAAGTTTTGTAACAAAACCAAAATACATCTTCAAAGTAAAAAAAATTTCCATAGACATTTCTCCCCCTTTGACATCAAATGCCAAAGCAGTTAAGAATAAAAAATCAGAACATAAAATACAACTAACTACTCTCCCTGAGCAGTAGCTCTCCTTCATCAAAACCGGAAAAAGATTTTTCTGTTAGTGCCTATCGCTTTGATGCCAGTCTGCATCATTTAAGTCTTTGTCAGTGGGGTGATTACCCCAATCTTCTCTCTGATATATTCAAATGTTTCCTTAGGAAAAGGCTTTGTAAAAATATCTACAATTTGCTCTTTAGTGTTCACATAAACCAATCTCACTTCACTTGCTTCAACATTTTCTTTCACAAAATTATACTTAATAGAAACTTGCTTTGTTTTAGAGTGAAATACCGGATTCTTTGATATATCTATTGCTGCTGAGTTATCACAGTAAATAATTACCAGTTCTTTGCATTTTACCTCGATATCCTTCAACATTCGCTTGATCCATAATACCTGAGTGCAATTAGTTTCTGCTGCAACATATTCTGCTTCTACTATATATAATGATGTGCAAGTCTGCTTCTTGTTGATCCATGAAATTAATCTTTAGCCAAGAAAGAATGCACCTACAGTGGTACTATTCATGTCATCCACATCTCCTACCCAATTTCCATCTGTATATGCACATAACTCAAAATTGTCATCCTTAGGATACCATATACCAAGATTTGTTGTGCCTTGTAGGTACCGGAAAATCCTTTTTACTGCAGTTTTATGATTTTCTTTAGGATTGCTTTGAAATCTTGAAATAATACACACTGCATTCATTATATCAGGTTTGGTTTGTGTCAAATACAGTAACCCTCCAATCATAGATTTGTACCTTGGATTTATAGGAGATGAATCATCCTTTGATTTTAATTTATTTGTTGTAGTCATAGGAGTGCTTACCGATTTGGAGTTTTCCATTCCAAATTTCTTCAAAAGTTCCTTCAAGTATTTTGTTTGACAAATGAATATACCTTTATCTATTTGAGAAATATGCAAACCCAAAAATTTTTGTATCTCTCCAATCATAGACATTTCAAATTCTTCCTGCATCTTGTTAGCAAAATCTTTGCATAGCTCTTCTTCACCTCCAAAAATGATATCATCCACAAATACTTCAATAACCTAAATATCATCATTGGTAATTTTGTAATACAAATTACTGTCAGCATTACCTTTTGTGTATCATAGCTTTAGAAGATATTTATCCAGTCTAGCATACCAAGCTCTAGGAGCTTACTTCAATCCATATAAAGTTTTTCTTAACCTGCAAACCATATCCTTATCATCTGTTAATGAAAATCCATCAAGTTGCTCAATGTAAACTTCTTCTTCAAGATGTCCATTCAAAAATGTGCATTTTACATCCATCTGATAAACCTTATAGTTCTTGTGAGCTACAAATGCAAGAAATAGTATTACTGCTTCAATTCTGGCTACCGGTTCAAAGGTTTCATTATAATCAGTTCCTTCTTTCTGAGAATAACCTTTACAAACTAATCTTGCTTTGTTTCTTATTACTTCACCATCTTCATTCAATTTATTTCTAAATACCCATTTAGTTCCAATTACATTTTTGTCTTTAGGTCGGGGAACTAATGTCCAAGTATTATTCTTTTCAATCTGTTCTAATTATTCTTCCATTGTTTTATCCAATGTTTATCTTGACATGCTTCAACAACTGATGCTGGTTCAACTTGAGAAATTAAACATACCTCTTCATTTTCCAGTCTTCCTCTTTTCATAACACCTTGATTTTTATTTCCAATTATTTGATTTTCTGAATGATTCAATCTTGCATACCCGAGATTATTCTAATTTCCATTCACAGGATGTTGTTCTTCAATAACATTTGAGTTCTCTGATGATGCCAGTGTGACTGGTTCTTCATTTTGTTCTGCTACAATCTATGTCAGTTTATTTATAATCATTTCTACTGCCAATTCAGAACCTATAGATCTTGATTCTCCTCTAAAATGTTCATCTATCTTCACATTAGTACTTTCAATGATTTTCTACAATCTTTTATTATAACATCTATATGCCTCGCTTCTAGTTGAATAACCAAAAAATATTCCTTCATCACTTCTGTCACTACTTACTAAGTTGCCATTAGTTTTATGTCCAAAGTCATTCTATATACTCCAGTCGGTTACTACTACCGAAATATTTAGTCGGTAAGAACAGAGCAGTCGGTTATAGAAGAAAGTAGTCATAGAGCCTAGTATACACCGAGCTATCTATCGAGTAACACTCTATGTCTACCAAACAGCAAAAATGATATATCGAGTGAACACACACCGAGTGAAACATGTTACAAGATTCATTCAACCTAGACACACATGGGAAACATGTTACAAGATCGAGGAGCAGGGAATCATTATCACTTAGGAAATTGCACCTTAAAGATTTTGTATTATCTTGAAGTCATTTATCCAATGAAATATTTTGTATGGTTATTCATTCGATAAATCATGTTTGTTAGATCAAAGTAATGAACAGATCACCGACATAAGAGATCTATTTATACAACATGAATTAAGGATCAAATATAGGTATATGAAGCAAGACATGTGTAATAGATAAGGAAGCACTGGGTATTGTGACTGTTAGAGACACAGAGGTCACCGAGAAGGACTTTAGAGAATAGTCAAGGAACAGAGTAAACATAAGGGTTTACCGAGTTATTTTATGGATTACCGAGGTATGCTATAAGCAAGGTAATCTCTTTTTGAGCACATAGAATCTGCTATAACATTTCAGATGTAAAGTTACAGATATTTGTAAAGATTTTATTGTAATATTTTGAGTTGTAAGAGAAACCTTTAACAGGGTAAAAGACTCTAACAAAGTCTATAAATTGTAAAGCCTTTAACCAGGTGCAACATTCAGAATAAGTGTTCTAAAATCCTTTAGCAAGGTAGATCTAACGATCTTGATACTCCTAACAAGGTAAGCTATCAGAAATAGCTAAACATGTAGCTCTAACCGAGCATGTTAGGAATCCCATAGATACTGAAAGGGGGGGGTGAATCAGTATCTAACTGGTAATTAGAATTTCTTAACTTAAAACATGCATAACATATTATAACAGAGTATCGGTATGCAAGAAATAATTTAATAAATAGAATTAAGAACATCCACATGAAAAGTACACCATAACACAAGGATTTAACGAGGAAACCCAGTGTGGGAAAAACCTCAGTGGGATTTGTGACCCACAATATTCACTCACTGGCCAATAAGAGAATATTACTTACAATAGGGGCCTGCACATGCAGGAAGGCCAACTGCCTAGAGCTCACTGCTCAATGGGAAGTCTCACTGACTTACAATGTGGATTATACAAATCCAATATCTTGTACTTATTTACAATAGCATCTATAATGCCTGATCCAGTACCGGTTGCTGCTCTACTTCTTACATAAACACTTCAACTTATATTTCACATAATAGGTCTACCTTATATTTTTCCTTATCACTTACTTATCTCCTACAAAATGTCTACAATGATCTCTTTTATATATAAGAGTCATTTTTCAATTTGCCAAGTCGGCTTACAAAGTTTTTACAATAATAAACAAAATATAATATAACAAAATCCTTTCGGCCTCTGTGCCGGTATACTTCCTTTCTTTGTGCTGGTGCCGGTGTCCTGAGTGCCAGTGTAGAGTGTGATCTGATGATGTCGGTATCCTAACTTGTCGGTGTAATGCCTTGCCAGTATAATTCCTTGTCGGTGCCATAGGATTGCAAGGTTACCATCAATGACAAAACCTTCAATCACCTACAATGTCTCATTGGAGTGTGCATATGTCAACAATCTCCCCCTTTGGCATTGATGGCAACACTCATGAGAAATTTCAAAAGTGTATCCAAAAATGTGAAGTCCAAAAATGTTACCAAAAATGTGTGTGCTCCCCCTGAGCATATGATTCTGGTGATGTTGAATTTTCTCATCCCACTACTCCCCCTTTGGCATCAATGACAAAGGTTGTCAAGATGTCAGTAGAGTTTGTAGTTTCAACCTTGTAACTGGGTAGTTACAATTTGAAATAGATCTGTGAAAATCAAGTTTATACTCTCCATGAACTTTTTACTATCTCTTATTGCTATCTTTGTTCTCTTAACTGTACCGGTGAGATGCTGCAAATGCTCTGCCAGTGTTTTCTGTCCCTGTATTAGTGCCTCAGATACTTCCTTCCGCAGTGATGCTAGATAGTCCAATCTTGGACTCAATTTTAATCTTAGATGCTTTGCCTTATTCCCTATTCTTTCTTTCTCTCTTTCCAATTTAAGTAAATCTTCCTCAAAATTTGTTATCTTTTGTTCAGAACTGATAGTGTATCAGGTGAGTTGACAAAATTATCTGCAAGTTTATTGATTTCATCTTGTACCTTGCTCATCTTCTTATCTATATCTATAGTCAAAAGGTTTGTCTTACAGGTGTCTTTGTACAGAGTTTTGTACTCTTTCAATAAATTACACAGTTCCAATAGAAGTGTGTCAAAATCTCTGTTACACTTCTTTATTTGCTCATCAAAGAATTTTTGCTTTTCAATTTCTACTTTATCCTTCAGTGTCTCTTCCTTTATTTTCTCAATGTTTTTTGTGATATATTTACACAAGGTATCAAGTTATCCTAAAGAATATTTATTGTCTATATTAGAGTTAGGAGCAATTACCTTCAAAATTGGTATGGTATCATCTATTGCCTTAAGCTTGTGAACTGCAATCTGTTATCTTTTTAATTGAATCTAATAGTACCTCAGTCACATTAGTTGATTTGTAGCCTGATGATGAACCAACATTCTGAGTACCGCCAGTGGAAGTAACCAAGCCTGTATTGACCTCTAGTAGGTCTATTTGTGTTTGCATTTCCTTAAGCAATGGTTTTTCTACTTCTCCAAATGTCGGTGGCACTGTTTCCTTCTGTTCCTGTTCCTATTCAAGAGCCTTTTGCTCTGTTTGTTTCTTTGTTTGTTGCATTTGTCTCAGTCTGAGTCTGAGTTTCTACCTTTTTCTCTTTGTCCTTACTCGATTTCTCCTGTGTGTTGTCAGTTTTCTCAGCTACCAGAGGCTCACTAGCCATGTCAGTCTTATCAGTTGTATCTTTGTCTACCACAATGTTGATTTTTTGAGTATCAATATCCACAGTATATAAGACTTCAGGATTAGGATTACCATCCTCTACATCCATACTTTCAATTGCCGGTTGATCTTTTGTAGCTGTTGTTTTTACTGGTGGAGTAATCAAAGGAGGTGGGGGTAAGTTGTCTTTAACCTTGATACTAGGTGGTCCACCAACTTTACCTTTACCCTTGTCTCTTTCTTTCTGATAAACTTTTATAGGTTTGGGGTTCTTGCATTCTTCTTGTTTTTCTTTTTCAACTAGGAATATATCCCATCTATTTTCTGTCTCCTCAGTCACCTCATTAACTCTTCCAACCATTAAAGCAATGTGCCGGTGTGCAGTAGAAAATACTAATCGGTTGGCTTGAGCAATTAGGTCATCAATTTCTTTGGGTGAATTCACCAGATATACAACAAGTAGCTTTTCAATATTTATTTTCTTGTCTAGCTCTATTACTGCTTGTCTTCTTGCTTCTAGTCTCTTAAATAGTTCATCCAGAATTTCATTTACTATTTCCACCAAAAATTTCTTATACATATCCATATGTAATATAACACTGTTTTCAACTTGTTCTTTTTCATCAGTTGTTAGAGTGTCATATATTTTCTCTATATTCTTCAATTTGCCTTCCTCTGTAATTTCATTCAATAGTATATCAAGAGGGGCCAAGTCCTTGTTTGTCCTCTTCTTCTTTTTGGGTGTCAGTTTCTTCTTCTTTGGTGTAGCCTTTCTTACCAGAGATCTCACTACTTGTTGTTTTTGTCTTGTCCTCCTAGGTGAGGGTGTGGTTGCTGGTGAGGGATCTCTTTTTATTACAACTCTCTTGAAAGTTGTAGGCATGTCACTCTCCGAAGAAGTACCTACCGGTGATAGGTGAGTTTCAGGTTGTGGAGCTGCTAACTCATCCTCTATTATACCGGTTTGCTTTAACACATCTTCTTTGATGGCCTTTGCCTATCTGGAACCTTTTCTTACAACTGCCTCAACCTTTTTCACTCTTGTCTTAGATTATATTTGGCTTTCAATAGTTTCTGCACTACCAAATACTTCTTCCTTAGGTTCTTTAGGGGCTTCCAGAAGTGCTTTAGCACATGTTTCAATTATATGATCATCTATTTCATAGCCCATCTCTATTACCCAAACTATCCTAGGGATGACTGCTTCCATCCATATCTCATCCTTCTTGATTACAAAGCATATTTCATCTTTATATTTGTCAACAATAATTTGTGATAGCCTGATTCTTTTCTTCATTTTGGCCTTTAGTGCTTGAAAGAAATCATGGATATTGTTTTCCTTGTCTTCTCCCATGTTATTGAATAGTTTTGTTAACTGTTTACCTACCGGTATATCATATCCAAGTTCTTTGTAGCCTATACCAGGAACCTACTTGGTTATATGTAGCATTAGACATACTAACAAATTTCCAAACCTGAAAGTTCCTTTCTTGTCCCTCTTAATCTTTCCAAGGTTGTCAATTAATTCATCCTTTAACCACTCACATACATCAATCTTTGCATTATCTGTGACCATATCATAAGCACTCTTAATGCATAAACTTGAAACTGAATTAAGTCTATTTGCATGAGTAGCTTTATACCCTAATATCATGCTGATAAATCTCACATTAATGTCTGTTACATCATTTACTCTTAAGGACCTTTTATCGGATGTGGCACCAGTTAGGTTTGTAACTAGGTCATTGGATACCTTCTTAGTTTTGTCTGGTCTTTTACTGGTGGTTGGTAACCCTGTGACAAATTTCACAGCTTCCTTAGTGATTTTGTGGATTGCATCTAGCCAGAAAAATTCACCATGTACCCTACTTAAGACTATCCTAATCACATCCTTGGGGAATTCAGGAATGCTAAGGATCTCTGTAAATCCTAGGGTCTCAATGATCTTGTGTTCATCTTTTAAATTGCCGGATTCATCACATATCACAGTCTTAAACATGGTTTTAATCTCTTCATCTCCTAGTTCCTCAATGTTACAGTGAATGTAAATTTTGGGGTCTTCAGCATAAACAACTCCCTTAGGAATTTGAAAAAAAGCACCTAAGGTATCATCTTTCTTTGCTACCTCGAGAATTAATTGAAATACAGGCCTAGGTCTTTTTATCACTTCGACAATAGTAGGGTTTTCTATATATTCAATTGCAGAGGTGGATGCCATGATAAAATACCTTTTACTGCCTTTAGGATGGATGACTGCTTGGAGTGTTCTTGCCTCTTGCTTGAAAATGCCTTAGTTCAGAATCTTTGCACTCTTCATAGATTTGAAATCTCGATGAAATGGAATGGAGCCAAAACCTCAAATTTATAGTATCATTTTGCCATCTACCATATTAAATGCATGCCAGTTAAGTATTCACTTAACATTGTCTGACGGTAACAAGTAATTTCCAATTTCTTATCTCTAATCGAGGGAATAATAACACATGTGTCATTAGATTGCCAAACCCTCAAGGAAACTTTCTTCAATTAGATGAAGAACTTCCTGCCGATGGAGCACTTCTCTGTCCTACTAGTGAAGCATCACTCTATCCTACTGGTGAAGCATTGATTGGTTCTACCAGTGGAGGAGTATTCCCAATATTTAGATCAGCTTTTCTAATCCATTGTTTTGAGAATTCTTGCTTAACCTCTTCAACTTTTTCTTTACCTTTCAAGCTAGAACTTTGGTTGTCTACTGGTGATCCTTTACTTCTACAGAATTTTGCAATATGCCCAATCTTGTTACATGCATAACAAGTCACATTATTCTTCTGAATAGCTTTCCCATAGCCTATGTTGGTTTGTGTTCTGCATTGATTAGATAAATGTCCAAATCTTCCACAAACATAACATCTTACATTCATTCTGCAGTTTTTCAGAGTTGTGACCAACTTTGTTGCATTTTGAACATTGATTGGTGGGTGTGTTGATATTCTGATAATTTCTAGATCTACATTCATTTGCTCTATGACCATACTTATTATAGTTAAAGCATTTTCCATTAAATTTATAAGCATTAGGTTGTCTTACCGGTTTGTTGTGATCCTATGTATTTGCAGTACCAGAGCTTTCACCAATTTCAAAGCCAATTCTAGAAGTGTCACCTTTAGATTTTTTATTCTTCAGCAAGGTGCCAAGTTCATCTGAGCTTTTCTTGAATTTTTCTTTATGTTGATTTGCAGTTTCTAGTTCTCTTTCTAAGACTTCTTTCTATCTCATCAGTTCATTGGAGTCATTCTGAGTGTGCATCAGATCTATCTTCAACATGTCATTTTCATAGCTAAGTCTTGTGTTCTCATTTGCTGCATCACTTAGTCTTCTGGTCAATTCTTCTTCATTTGTCTTCCTATCCTCAATCTCTTTGTAAAATCTCATAGTCATATCCTGCATCTCATTCTTTGTTGTCATGTTCTTTTGTTTCAGCTTGCTTATCTGATCATTAAGTGATTCCTTTTCATCATTCTCATTTTGCAATTTTTCACAAAGTTCTCTTCTCTTTTTTCTTGCAACAGTAAGATTTTCTTGGAGTGCCTGAATGATATCTCGAGCTGCCCTTAAATCATCTTCTACTTTGATATTTTTCAATTTTTCTGCATCATAGTCTGAAAGAGCTCCTTCAAGTTGCTTCATCAGATTTTCCATCTTTACCGATGTCAAGATCTTCCTCAAGTTGTTAGACTTCTGAAAATAGAGGACCAAGCTCTGATTCCAATTGTTAGGAATCCCACAGATATTGAGAGGGGGGTGAATCAGTATCTAACCAATAATTAGAATTTCTTAACTTAAAACATGCAGAACATATTATAACAGTGTATCGGTATGCAAGAAATAATGTAATAAATAAAATTAAGAACATCCACATGAAAAGTACACCATAACACAAGGCTTTAACGAGGAAACCCGGTGTGGGAAAAACCTCAATGGGATTTGTGACCCACAATATTCACTCACTGGCCAATAAGAGAATATTACTTACAATAGGAGCCTGCACATGTAGGAAGGCCAACTACCTAGAGCTCACTGCTCAATGGGAAGTCTCACTGACTTACAGTGTAGATTATACAAATCCAATATCTTGTACTACTTTACAATAGCATCTATAATGCCTAATCCAGTACCGGTTGCTGCTCTGCTTCTTACATAAACCCTTCAACCTATATTTCACATAATAGGTTTGCCTTATATTTTTCCTTATCGCTTACTTATCTCCTACAAAATGTCTACAATGATCTCTTTTATATATAAGTCATTTTTCAATTTGCCAAGTCGGCTTACAAATTTTTTACAATAATAAACAAAATATAATATAACAAAATCCTGTCGGCCTCTATGTCGGTGTCAATGTCCTGAATGACGATGTAGAGTGTGACCTGCTGATGCTGGTATACTAACTTGTCGGTGTAATGCCTTGCCGGTATAATGCTTAGCCGATGCCATAGGATTGCAAGGTTGCCATCAATGACAAAATCTTCAATCACCTACAATGTCTCATTGGAGTGCGCATATGCAAACAACCTTTATTATTGCAGTAGTGAAGTTGTGGGTGCCATTCCCACCACAATTTTTCTCTCTAACCAAGAGTTTTTGTGTAACCAAAATATATGTGTTATGGAGTAAATCGTGTATGATTGTTATTTATTTGTTTTAGCTTTATGTTATGTTACAGCATTTTTTGGTTTATGCTTAACAGTAAAGTTATTATTGAAGAAAAGATTTGAAGTACTGATTCACCCCTCCCCTCTCAGTACATTAGCTTTCCATATTGGGCCTAACAATTGGTATCAAAGCTTCAATCTTGGAAAAGGGATTAACAGCCTAAAGAAAAAGATCTTATCAATGGAAGGCTATAAACAATCTTGGAGAATTGTGTATCTGCAAGAAGAGTTGGATCATGCTAATCAAGTGATTGCAAAACATGCAAAGACAAATGCAAAAATCATTGAAAGTTAGAAGAAGATTGTCTGATGATTTGCAAGACTCCCAAGAGTTAGTGGAACAAATTGAGACATCATCTAAGAACAGTATATCTGAAGAGATTGAAGAGATGATTGGAGAACTAAAAGAAAAGAACAAAGCACTAACTGATCAGCTAAAAACAATGAAAACAGAACATGAACATTTCAGCACACAAATGACTGAAAATCTTGATGCATTGAGGACAACCGAGGATAAAGTAAGAGATCTAGAAAGAGAAAAACAACAACTTGAAGCTTTAGTATCTGAAAAGAATGATGAAATCACAAGGTTGACTGGGATTCAACAAAATCTATTAGATCAATTGGGTTATGCACATCATAAAGAAAATCTGAAAGATGATGAGAATCAAGCATTAAAACTTGAACTATCAAGATTGACTGATGAACTTGAAACAAAGAAGAAATCCAAAGAAACACTGAAGAAGAGTTATGAAGCATCAAAGATGTTGGATGAGCAACTTAATACAAAAAGACCCAACAAAGTTGTAGGACTCGGTTACAAAGGAAAAGACTCTACCGAGAAGGGAATCCACACTACTGAGAGAGGAGAATCATCAAAACAAGTTGGAAACAAGAAGAACATCAAAGGAAAGAAACTTATGAAAACAAAGACATACTGCCAACATGTGCCAAATCAGAAAAGGTAAGCAACCGAATGTCACAAGGTCTAATGGTTATTGTTACAATTGCAATAAATATGGTCACACATCTAACCAATGTAGGACAAAGTCTGCTAGAAATTATCATAAGGCGAAATTCAAAGGGTTTTGTAAAACCTGCAATAGATATGGACATAGTACCAAGAATTGTTGGTTTAAGCAAAAGAACTATATGTGATCTGCACACCGAGCAAATATTGGAAGCTACCGAACTCACATAGATCCTAACCGACAATATGCTGTAGTACCATGGGATTACAATACAAGGATATGGTGTGAATGTTGTGGAAGATATGGACATATAAGTGCCAACTACTTTATAAGGTTTCGAATGAACAACCGAAGATCATGGAGAAATCCTGGTATGGCATGTTTTCATTGTCACAAAGTTGGACACTTGGCTAGAGATTACAGAGATCAACCTAGAGGAGACACTGAGGAAATAAAAGGCAAATTACAGATGATTTGGAAAAAGAAGGAAATTGTGTCAAATGAAGAAAGCACCTTATCTACCGAGTTAGGTGCACCTATTCCAAATTAATCGGTAAAGGTATGAAGGGAGTGCATTCTCTCAAGGTTAAACCTTAACAGTTCCTATTTTATCATGTACTTAATTCAAAATCTACATAACTAAAGATGCATTAGGAAATTTGAAATTTTATAAAGTCTTTTGGAAGCCTGTCTTGTCGGTAAATACAGGAAGTCTGGCGACTCGGTAAAAGCATAAAAAGGAAGTGGTACCGAGTGCATTTAATGTTTTCTGACCTAACTGCACGAAGCCCGATAAGGTATATTGTGTACTTAAAGCTTTTGCACAGTCATTTTACACTTACCAAGTTTTCAAGAAAGCAGAGCAAAGCGATTAAAAGGTGATCAAACCTCCTTCGAAGTGAAATTTGTCATGCCCAAACTTTTGGGCAAAACACAACCAACAATTTTTTTTTTTAATGAACACTTATTTACATGCAACTATTGCTTAAATAGTTGTGACAACTTAACATGTTATTTCCAAACAAATTCTTAATTGATATTAAATATTAACATAACAATTACGATAATTCCTATTATCAAGTGGAACGAATAAATTTTACAAGGGTAATATTAAATTCACTCAAAAGTCCCTTTCATTTCAGTTGTGCTTATTTGTACTTTGTTTGATCCAATACTACTAAATAGACATTAATATAATTACTGGGTTTGATATCAATTATTGACTAAATATCAACACCATTACTATTTCTTTTCATTAATATTACCTAATTGAGTAGATACAATTAAGGTGCCAAATATCATTGTGATAATTAAATTTTCAGATAGAAGTATCCACTTGGGTTAACAAGGTTCGCAATACTTAGTCCCTTAATTTTGTTATAGAGAAATTATATTGCGCCATTACAATATTCTCTTAACTTAATTATTTAACTACATTAAATTATTCTATTTAATTATAAAAATAATTTCCATTTAGGTCTCTAAAATGTAATTATATAATTTAAATCATGTTGTTATATACTACTTCTTCCAAACATCAACTATTTAATATATCGTAGTCAATATTTACATTTCTTCTTCTTTTAAATTCGATTAATTTAAACTTCTCAAATATATTTACCTAATAATAATGTTGTAGAAAAATTTAGTATTATTTTTTTCCCATTAAATTCCAACTAGCTTATGGAAACCCAAAAATAACTTACCAGATCCATTAAAGTTCCCTAAAAGATTAAACTCTAAAGGGTATTCTAAATTTGAATCATCAATAGTATATTTACAAGTCCATATATTTATTAAAAAAAAACATATATAAATTTTAAATAATTAAAGTCTACAATTTGCCCTTAAACAAACAATATTATTAAATGTTTAAAATAAACATTTATATGTATAATAAATTATACAAATTCTTTAATATATATAATAAATTATATATATATATATATATATATATATATATATATATATATATATATTCCTTTAAACAAATATTATTATGAAAAACCCTAACTATAGTATATAAATTTTAAAAAAACCCTTTCTTTACTTTCATTTCTTATTTCCTCTATATTTTTTTTTGCTACCCTAACCCTACTTGGGTTAGGGTTTTATCTTTATCTTTTCATCACACAGGGGGCCGAATGCATGTACAGGGTGGAGCAGCGACGAGTAAAGGAAGGTGGAGGCCAAGGGGGGATGGCTCCCCACAACCACAACCATAGTAGTGACTGCGGGTCTCGGCCCACAGCCCCAGTAGCATCGTTGCTATGGAGCGTCGACCACCATGTTAAGGGAGGGGAGGGGCGGGGGGGGTTGGGTCGCCCTGCAGGAAAATCCGCAGGGGCCGAGCCCCTTCCAAAGGTAATAATTTTTTTTTGTTTTTTTTTTTAATTTTTAATTTTATTAAATTTGTTGTGAAATCTTTTTTTGTTTAAATATAAATATAATTATATATATATATATATATATATATTATAAATATATTTTGAATTTATATATATATATATATATTTTGAATATATATATACACACACACATTTTGGATGCTCATTAGATTTAGGGCTAAATTTATTTACGCAAATATATATTATTTTACCTTTCAAAAACATAAAACAATTCTCAGATTTAAATCAAGGTATTGTTTTGTTTTTTTTTGGTTTTAATCTCCAAGTTATTATAAATCTGAGATAATATATTTATCCTTAGATTCATTTTAAACAAATGACAGAATTCATTATTTACAAAGCATCTAAATAAAAAGGATATTAAATAAATTAGATAGGCTATTTAACTTTAGATTTCATATTCTACAAAATAATTATTGATTCACAGAATTCAATAGGAATAAGATAGAATCTATATGAATTTTATATTATTTAAATTAAATAGACTAATCAACTCTAGATTTTTATTTTCTGCAATTTATTAAAATGACAGAATTAAATAAAATGATACAACAACTATATTTAGACTAGATAACATTGAAATAATACATAGAGTTAGACATATTATTTTTTTGATTTATTTTCTAAGAATAAATAAAAATGACAGAGTTTAAATAAGTATATAAAGCAACTTCATTAACCTCAATTACTTTAAATAAACTTAAAGATATACATATGGAAATATCTGAACAATTATTTCCAAAGTAACTTGCATGCAATCATTTAAAATCTTGAGAACAATACAAAACGTAATCTCAACATAAATAACTCATTTGCAACCAAAAGATACTTTGATAAAAACAATATATTTCCTTTAAGTATATTTAAAATACATTATAGACAACCTTACAAATGGATCTCTTATTTCTATTAAATGAGGATCTTAAAAATGATAGATACAGTTCCTTTCCAAAAATAGATACAACATAGTTTTCCTTTCACACTGCTGCAACTTAAAATATAAACTATTCTATTTCCAATTCTTTTTCTACAAGACATAAGTCCAACAACTTCTACTTGTCTTTTCCTTTTCTTTCAATATCCTACAAATAAATCATAGACTATGACCATGGAGTGCTCACCTCCTAGCCTAGGCTAACTATTAGCCACCCCCGAGCTTGGAGAACCAAGCCCTAGACAAGTTACACACATGCAAACACAATAAACAAGGGGGAAACAATCACAAACATATTCCCATCCCAGGGCTACACTGCACCACACGATATGATGTCTTTTCAAGGGTGGTAATGGACCAAGTACTCTGAGGAGACTGCAAGTATGGTAAAACACAAAGCCACCTCATGGAAACCAAAATATATCATAAGTATAATAGCCCCACATCCTTATGCCCCCCAAGAAATTCAAGTCTTATTTCCCTCCTTATGACCCCCAAATGCATAAACATGCCATGTAGCAAGGGTCACATAAATATCCCTTGAGAACACTCTCACAACGAGAGCCTCTCACTCAAGGGTTGTCAAACTTCTACCACCCACAAGACCATCCTCTCTCCCAAGAGTAGGAGGCCTTGGTTACTCCCAAAACACAAATTTCATACAAGAAATAAAAATACAAAATGCATAATAATTTTCCAAAAGAAAAATGCAAGAGAACAACTTTTTCCACACAAAATATCTTTCAACATAATCATGCAACATGAAATAACACAGGGAGAAGATAAACCAACCTTCAAACTGCCCAAAGGTATGCTAGTCTAGTTGAGGATGAGCAACCCAAATCCACAAACCTTGTTTCTCTACACTTAGCCCAAATTTCCTACACCAAATCTTTTTCTCTTTTTCAAAATTGCATTATCTCCAAAAATGGAGAGTGGGTGATTGCCTACAAAATCTCTCATTCTTACCTAAAAAGGCCTCAGTGAGAGTTCTCACAGGTTTCTAAAATTGAAAAAGGAAAAGTCAGAAAAAGATCCAAAAGGATCTCTCATCAAAAAGGAAAGTTAACAACTTAGGTGATGCCTTCTAATTTTTCATTTTCTCTCAACTTAGGAAATCCACTTTGTAGGGTGTCTAAATGGTCACATGGGAGTTGAAACGTGCCTAAAATTATTCCTAACCCTTAGGTATACCTTATGGGCTTTAGAAAACACTCTTAAACTACTCCTAGGTGTCCATTTAACCCCATTTAAACCCCTCTGAAGTTAATTTTCGGGTCAAACTTAAGTTGACCACCCCAAAGATTCTCTTCCCATGGAAATTATGGAAACACATTAAATTAATTGAAAAAACTATGGTTGAACAACTCCCTCCAAGAGACAATTTAAAAAAAAAGAATACATAAATCAACACATGTGTCAAGTGACACAATAAAAATACTTTTGCAAAATTATACATGAAATCTTGTCTCTTGTTGGATTTACACAAATAAATAAATTCAATCTAACACACATGCAACATCCACTTTTACAAATAAAATACTATACAAACGGGGTGTTGTCTCTCCAAATAGACAAACCCTGGTTTTACGAACGTACATAGGTCTAGGTTTGGTTCTTCATAATGTTTTGTCATATGGATAATTTTCCTGTGCATCTCAATTACACATTAGTACTTCCAAATATCCTCATAAAATATTAAACACATGAATAAGAATACACATCAAACACTTTGCATACAATTGACATTAACAATTCAATATCTCATATATCCCAATTTATCCACATAAGCCATTATCATAATCCTCATAATTTCATTCACTTATTAGATACACATCATATTTCCAAAATCATAATAAAGTTCTGCAAATCCAGATATAGCTGACATACATTAGTTCAAGATTATCCAATCAGTGGATCTTTTAGGATTTCAAATTCATAACACATCTAAATGTACACCACAAGGTGAAATAACTCTATAACTTGGATCAATTAATTTTCTCACCAATCTATCTATCGAACACAATCCATTCTATTGAATTATATAGCATTTATTAATAGGGTCAAACGTGGTCAACTAAGTTAATCAAAGCTTGGTTTGGCGAGGGCCTTACAAAATTCAAGGTATTTACATTAATCACAATGCATTGTCAAGCTAGTTTACCGATCATATCAGTGGTGAATATCTATTTTACATTTGTTAAATGGAAAGTGTATGTCATTTAAAAGTTTTCAAACCCTAAGGATCTTTTGTTAAGTAATTATCCAAAATTTGAAATGGCACCTAAGATCCAGAAGCCCATTGTTGTTGAGAACATTGAAAAGCCCTCACTGAAATACTCTCTAACTCCCAAAGTAGCATCTGAATCAGATGATAAAACTGCATTTTCACTCATTCCCGATAGGGTTTTACTAGTTGAGGATGTTAGATTCTTCACTAAGTGTCGTGTTGAGGAACTAGGTCATGTTGAAATCAAGGACACATATGATGAATTGTGTATCGATGGAAAACTAGATAACAAGTTTGAACACATTAAAGTCAAGGGATTGACCAAAGCCCTAACCTACCTGCAAGTCTTCAAACCCCAGTGGGTTAAATTTGTTTTGAGAAGAGTTCATGATGAATTCATGTGGTTAGAGGAGAAACCATTCAAGATCACCAAGGAAATCATCCACTTGATCACCAGTTACCCTATTTTTGATCATGCCCGAGCTCAGAAAATGATATCACAAAAGAAATTGATCACTTTAACCAGAGTTGAATCTAATTGCAGAGGACTGAAATTGAACAATGTGAAAGATGCAGAGCTGAAGTTTGCCATTAGAGTAATAGGTTATTGTTTCTTTCAATCGGCAAGGGAAAACAGTGTACCCTGTGCAGCAGTCGATTTAGCATATAAAATTGTGAAGAAAGGAATGAAAATTGATCTATGCGAAGTATTGTTGAAAAACCTGTTTGAGAATCTAAACATCATAAGGAAGCTAAAGAAGAACAACTCGGCTAACACACTGAAGTTTGGATCACTTTTGGTATGCATGTTTTTCTATTTTGAGAAATTCTTTCCATCAGTCAGTAATGTAGTTTGGGAGCTACACCGACCAATCACCCATCAAATCAATGACTTCATCAAATGGCTAGGTGATAACTTCAATGATATTATGGATGATTACTTTAGCAAGTTTCAAGAAAAGATGCATAACAGGTATAGAATTCCACCCAAGTTAGTAGAGAAATACAAGGATGATATATGCTTTGATGTGGACACCAACTACTGCTATATCAATGTTGTGGAACCGAGAACTCAATCTTTGCCACCTATGGGTTATGAGATTGATTTTGACATCACACAATAGTAGATAGATGCTTTTCTTACATTACCAAGGCATGCTACTGAGTTGAGATACGGTACATATGAAGAAGTTAAAGAGAAAGTTAAGATGAGCATTGTAGTACCAAAGGCTACAAGGAAAGCAACAAAAATGATCAAGGCATTAACGGAGAAATTTGGAGAAGGTTCTTCCTCCACACCTATCAAGGGCACTCTAGTCATCACCGAGGAGGAATCTAAAGCCCAAGAGGTAGCTATTACATTGAGCACCGAGTTGCCTAAAGGGAAAATTTTGAAAAGGAAGAAACATGATACATCAAAGGTATCACCGACTCCTTCAGTAAAGTGCCCAAATACAAGATCATCTACAGTGTCACCGAGTAAGAAACCAAACAATGTTGCTACACCAAAGGTAACAAAAACTTATAAGAAATCTACTCGGAGACTAATTTTGACTAAAGAGTCCAGTGACATCGAATCTGAAGACAAAAGTAAATTTCATATTGTCAAGAGTAAAACGGAAGATGTACATAGTGTTGATAATTTTTGTGCTAATTTGAAGCAATATGGTGGATTTGGAGCATTCAGATATGTAAAATATGACTCCAGATCTGATGCAAAAAAGAGACAAATTGAAGAAGCCATAATTTGCACTCTTCTGAAATTCCAATTGGTCCCATTGAAAGTAACTAATTCTCTTCCAAAAGAATTGTATTTGCATATTGATAATAGGTGGAAATATGCCATGGACTCGGAAAAGAAGATGAGAGAAAGAAGTCTGGTACATCTCTTTCCAGACATGTTGGTAGATGAGATCAATGAACATCTAAAAAAACACCAGACAAACTTCCTAGTCAAGCAAAGATCCTTGAAATTGATGAATGGCCTTTATCTAGATGTAGAGAATGAGACCAAGGAAAAATGGCAGGAAATCTTTCGAATCAAGAATGATGGTGAGCAAGTTGAAGTTGAAATAGTTGATGTCACCGACAAAGATCTTGATATCACCGAGCAAAACCCTTCTGACACTATACAAATTGATGAGGATATCATGGACACCGAGGCACAAGAATAGGAAATGATAGAAAGGAATGCATATGCCAAAATCGTATCCAGTGAGTCAGTTTTGGAACAAGTTCAGCCCTATCCTCCGGTCACTCAACCTGTTTCAACCAAGGCCCCTCAGGATACTGAACAAGGAACAAAGGGTCACAATTCTACAGAAGGAGAAGCTACTTCTCAGGCCACTAGGGAACAAACTTCTCAAGCTCCTTATAGCACTGAAAATGTTACAACTGAGACCCCGAGCAAGGATTCACCAAAGGTTACATTAGAGGTTCAAGAAATTGATAAAAGTGTTGCCTCTACCGAGCAGCCTACCGAGGGTCAACAAGCCTCCCAAACCATTGTATTAGTTCAACTGGTGAAAACTAAAGGAAAGAAAATGAAAAAGCATAGTTTCAAATTAGATTTATCAAAACCAATAGTGTTGCCAAATGTAGACATATCCAAATTAAAAGGGCAAGCACTCGTTGAATTTGGTGAACTATGCAAAGCCAAAGCAGAACAGGAAAAACAAATGGCTATTCAAAAGAAAAACAAAGTACTTTAGAAGGTAAAAGCACTATTAATAGATATGCTACCTAAAGCTACAGTGTCAAAAGATGCAACCATCCATATTCAACTAGATGAACTCCTCAATCAGATCAAGACATCTAGAGTAGACGCATCTAAATATTTGAGCAAATTGAAGGACAAAGAGCTCACTGCAAAAATGATTGAAGAGGTATAGAAAACCATTACTATTGGCAAAGTAAAACTTGTCAAATTTATTGTTGAGTTGTCCCCTCAGCTCAAGCACATTCTTTATTTATTTCAGAAACTATGTACATTCTCTTTATTTATTAAAGATATCAAAAATAAAATAGAAGAGATTGAGAAAAAGATCACCGATCTCTCAAATAAGTTGACCACTGAGTCAAATTATGTTCAGCATTTCTATACAAAGTTACAAAATCTCATGGCTCAACAATTGGAACTTAAGAATGAAGAGCACAAAATAAGGATGGACATTATGACTCTTCAAACCTTATTCATTCCACACTTGTCCTCCATCCAAGAACAGATCAACAAGGCCACCTCCCTATCCACTCAACCAGAGGGAAGCACCTTAGATGGACTAATTTCACTGTTAGCTGACATTACAGCTCAAAATTCATTCATGGATAGTGTCAAGGATGCCCTCTCTGCCACTCTTACCGATGCAAGGAAAAAGTACAAATCCATTTTTGACTAGTTGCCTCCACCGAATGGTAACTAAGTTTTGATGTTTGTCAAAAAGGGGGAGTATAGTATCAAAGTATCAAAGGGGGAGTGTAGTATACAGGGGGAGTATACCGAGCAGAATAGAGTATCCAAATGTACAGTTAATTTTGATAGGGGGAGCAGTGAACCGAGCAGTGACAACCGAGCAGTTAATATAGAATATTGATCACAACGCATGCATAATCAGAGTTTTGTATAATATATTGATAAGGGGAGCATATCTGAATATACTATTTTATTGACAAATGTATATACTATCTGATTAGTCAAATTTTGTAAGTATATAGATTTTTTGAGTTATGACTTTGAAAGGAGTTTTGTCAAACATTTCAAAACTAATGTCAAAAGGGGAGATTGTTACTACTTACTAAGTTGCCATTAGTTTTATGTCCAAAGTCATTCTATATACTCCAGTTGGTTACTACTACCGAAATATTCAGTCGGTAAGTACGGAGCAGTCGGTTATAGAAGAAAGTAGTCACAAAGCCTAATATACATTGAGTTGTCTACCGAGTAACACTCTATGTCTACCGAGCAGCAAAAATGATATACTGAGTGAACACACACCGAGTGAAACATTTTACCAGATTCATTGAACCTAGACACACATGGGAAACGTGTTACAAGATCGAGGAGCAGGGAATCGTTATCACTTAGGAAATTGCACCTTAAAGATTTTGTATGATCTTGAGGTCATTTATCCAATGAAATATTTTGTATGGTTATTCATTCGATAAATCATGTTTGTAAGATCGAAGCAATGAACAAATCACCAACATAAGAGATCTATTTATACAGCATGAATTAAGGATCAAATATAGGTATATGAAGCAAGACATGTGTAATAGATAAGGAAGCACTGAGTATTGTGACTATTAGAGACACAAAGGTCACTGAGAAGGATTTTAGAGAATAGTCAAGGAACAGAGTAAACAGAAGGGTTTACCGAGTTACTTTATGGATTACTGAGGTATGCTATAAGCAAGGTAATCTCATTTTGAGCACATAGAATCTGCTATAACATTTCAGATGTAAAGTTGCAGATATTTGTAAAGATTTTATTGTAATATTTTGAGTTGTAAGAGAAACCTTTAACAGGGTAAAAGACTCTAACAAAGTCTATAAATTGTAAAGCCTTTAACCAAGTGTAGCATTTAGAATAAGTGTTGTAAAATCCTTTAGCAAGGTAGATCTAACCGAGCAACCTTTATTATTGCAGTAGTGAAGTCGTGTGTGCAATCCCCATCGCAGTTTTTCTCTCTAACCAAGAGTTTCTGTATAACCAAAATATATGTGTTATGGAGTGAATCATGTATGATTGTTATTTATTTGTTTTAGCTTTATGTTATGTTATAGCAGTTTTTGGTTTATGCTTAATAGTAAAGTTATTGTTGAAGAAAAGATTTGAAGTACTGATTCACCCCTCCCCTCTCAGTACATTAGCTTTCCATATTGGGCCTAACAACTTCTAGGATCAAATTTTCCAATAGACGCATCTTTCTGAATATAGCATTTGCTTCCAAATATTTTGAAATATTTAAGAGTAGGAATATGATCGAACCATAGTTCATAAGGGGTCTTACCGATTTCACCTTTGATGTGAACTCTATTGAAACTATAAATCAATGTATTTACTGCTTCTCTATAGTACATATGAGGTAGATTTGCTTCCATCATCATGGTTCTTGCTGCATCTAGTATAGTTTCGTTCTTTCTTTCCACAACTCCATTATGTTGGGGTATCTGTGGTGCTGATAGTTGCCTTTTGATTCCATTCTCTTCACAGTATGCATTGAATTCCCTAGATGTAAATTCTCCTCCTTGATTAGATCTCAAACATTTGATTTTCTTGCCAGTTTCATTCTCTACCATTTCCTTGTATATCTTGAATCTCCCAAAAGCTTTTGATTTCTCCATAAGAAAAGTAACCCAACACATTCTAGAATAATCATCAATTATTAGCATAAAGTATCTATCACCCTAAGGACTTCTTGTTCTTGCTAGACCACATAAATCAGTATGAATTAAATCAAGAATATTATTGGATTTCTCATAAATGCTCTTAAATGTTGTTCTAACTTGCTTTCCCATTTGACATTCCTTACATATCGGATTATGAGGTTTCACAATCTTAGGTAAATCACTTACTGCCTTGGTTGATCTGATCTTTACAATGCAATCAAAATTCAAATGACAGAGTCTTTATGCCATAACTAACTTTCATCAATCTGAGCAATCAAACATGTCTTATCGCTGGTATTCAAATGAAAGATATTACCTTTAGTCTAATTACCGGTTGCAATCTCCAATCTAGTTCTGTTTATGAATTTGCATTTTCCATTCTTGAATTGTAATTGAAATCATTTTTCCACTAACTAACCAATACTCAAAATATTATGCTTTAAACCTTCAACATAATAAACATTGTCAGTATTGTGCTTACCATCCAAAGATATAGTGCCTCTTCCTTTAATTAAAAAATATTTGTCATCTCCAAATCTTACTAGACCTCCATAATATTCCCGAAATGATAATAATTTGCTTTTATCACCAGTCATATGATGCAAGCATCCACTATCAGTGATCCATTCATCCTTTTCTTCAATTTTTGCTGCTAATACCTGATCTACTGGTTTGACAACAGGTGTCGGTTGATCTTCTTTTATTGCAACAAATTCCCATCCACTATCTACTGGATCTTCATCAAAATCATTTGTAACACCTTCATCTACATAGTAACATGACTTATCTCTATTTTTCTTAAATTCGTATCTTTGTTATTCAGGGTTAGGTTTATATGTTCTCTTTGCCTCCTCTCTTAGTCTTGAATGTCTATCAGGATACCTAGACGCCATATGACCAACTTTATTTCAATTAAAACATTTGAAAGGTGTTTTACCTTCATACTTACTTTCTGTTGGACCTTTAGGCATGTTCCTTGCAAATAGTGCTTCAAGTTCTTCATTTTCTCTTTTCATATCTTCAAGTTCTTTTGCATAAAGTGCTTTCCAATTAGATTTTTCAGATGATGATGATGATGTTGATGCTTTGAAGGCTATATCAGTCTTGATAGTAGCAACATGACCAAATTCTTCAAGCTCAAATGCTGAAAGTTTTCCAACCAAAGTATCTCTAGATACTAATGTATTAGGCATTGTTCTCAACTCATTAAAAGTTGTCACTTTCATTTTGTAAGCCAGTGGCAAAGCTCTTAAAACTTTAGAAATAATTTCATCTTCACTTAAAGATCCTCTACCATATTGTATTCCTAAAACAATTTCATTAACTCTTTCCATAAATGCAGAAATTCTTTCATCCTCTTCCATTTTTAAATTTTCATACCTAACCCGGTAACATTCTAGTTTTGCAATTTTGACAGTGGAATCTCCTTCATTCAATGTTTTCAATTTATAGCAAATAGCTTTTGCAGTATATCTATATGATAATCCCATGATTTGTTGATCTGATAATATGCTTAGAAGTGCTTCTCTTACTTTGCAATCATTCTCCAAGTCTTTAGCCAAGGTTGGTGGATTAGGGTTATTCTGATCAGGAGCAACATAGCCATTCTTTGTAACATCCCATATATCTCTTCCAATGTAGTTCAGATGTGTCTCCATTCTAATCTTCCATATGCCATAGTTAGTTCCATCAAGTTTGGGACTGTCATTCTTGAAGATATTTACTGCCATAGGATCTCCTCAAGTTGTTAGGCTTGAAAAAAAGAGGACTGTGCTCTGATACCAATTGCTAGGAATAAGGAAGGACAACTGAGAGGGGGGGAGGTGAATTAGTTGTCAATAAATTGCAACCCAAAACAAATTATTCCAACTTAAAACTCTATCCTGGTAAAACATATTAATAGTTATATTAATACCGGTACAACTTAATGCATGAAACAAAAAGGAAAACAACATCCACAACACATGACACAAAGATTTTCACGTGGAAACCCTGTTAGGGGAAAAACCATGATGGGAAACCTTACCCACAATTAGATGATACTATTGTAGATAGTAAGTGAATACAATAATGGGATTTGCACATGCAGAAAGGCCAACCGCCTAGAGCTCACTGCTCAATCACAAAATAAGAGGCACACTGAATACATAGTTGGATGGTTAAATCCAATAATCAATGTACTGCTTCAATATAGCATTTTCAATGCTGGATTCAGTACTGATTTAAGCTCTGAGCATGAGAACAAAACACCTTCATAACCTTTAACAACCTTCCTTCAACCTTTAGATGATATATGTGTGATTCTCACAAGGATATGCTTATTTTTGCTCTTCACAATGATCTCAACATGTACACATATTTTCCAAATAGGATCTTACAATTATTTATACAAAACCTAAGACCTCATCATTAGGTCAGCTCCTAAAAGATATTACATTTAAATCAATTACAAAATAAGTCTTGGTGTAATACAATATGTCAGCCTCAATACATTTACATATTATCCAATCAATAAATCATTTCCAAATTGTGGTGTGCTGATCTGGAACATGTTATCATATGTCGGTTCATAACCTAGACCTATTTGCCGGTTAAGGCAAATATGTGAACTTGATCAGTCCAATATGCAAAACACCAAATGCAAACATCCAATCCATGTCTTCGACATAACCAAATGATCTCTAGATGATAACAAGTCATCATCAACTTCCTGAGCTGCCGATGAAACATATACTGATGACTGTGCATAAGCCAATGTCCATACCGGGACCATAATGTGCCAGTTCAACAACAAACCAATATAACCAATGTGCCAAATCAACAATGTAGACCTCTAGAAAGATAAGTTTTGACATCAATGACAAAACCAATCAAACACATGATGAAGTCATCCATAATACCAACAATTATGACTGTATATATTTTAAACACTACTCCTTTCTTATGCATATGATTTTGTATGTGGGCGAAGAGATGAAAATATGGACAAAGAATTTGAGAATTGTGGACTATGACAAGAATGACAATCTAAGGCCTGCACAAATGTGGACTACAGTATGGGATAACAGGTGCACCCAATCCCATTACTTACACTTTGAAGAGTATTTTTTCAAACCACTATATAAACTTTTTGGCCACCCTTGTGATTATGCATTGACACATGAAATTCCAAAGTTTCTTCATCCAAAGGACAAAGATGAGAGAAGAAAAGTAGATCACTATTGGGGAGACTGGTACTCTTTTGAATATTGAATAAAAATCAAAGTGTATGGGTTTGAAGATACTCCTTTCCTCCTCCCAAGGACACTGCCTAATAGAGTAACCTATTTAAAGATTGTGAGATGGTACTCCTTTGAAGATTGCACAAAAATCAGAGTGTATGGGTTTGAAGATACTCCTTTCCACCTCCCCAGGAAAGTACCTAATAGAGTAACCTATTTGGATATTGTGAGGCAACTAGCCTACTCTAGTTTTATGAATTTGAGATCATTTGGAAAACAATCCCTTTTTCTAGGTACCCTCCCTTTTGGACATTTTACTGTAACTTCGACAGAGGGATATGAGCTTATTGATGCCAAATTTGCATACCATAATTTTCCACAAGGGAAGCCAAGGGAGAAGTTTGACCCCGAAGGTTTTATCAACGATGTTAAAATAAGGAAAAATTTAAGTGGATAAGCACATAAGCCTTTTGTACATGATGATAGCATAAAGAACTTAGATGAACCATAGGCCATTGAAAATATTGATACATAGAACAAGGTTATGGAAGAAGAAGCATGGAAAGAGAATCATTATCCATCCTATCATGGTTCTTTCCCATATATTAGTGTGTGGGATTGGTTGAAGGAATCATAATACTAAGACGCGGGGTGAATCAGTATTCCCACCAATTCATAAAACTTTCTCTCAACTTCTTAACCTTTCACTGCTATACCATATTTATCCATGAAACACATCAACATGAAATGGCAAATGCAGAATACACATGAAAACACATTCACAATGGGAACACTAAATTTTATACTTGGAAAACCCAAATGGGAAAAACCATGGAGAGTGTTAGCTCTTAAGATAATATAACTAGTTATATGATGTTTACAAAATGAGTGGTTCACTCTCGGGTGGCTCATTACCAAGATACAAAAATGACTACCTACCAAAATGCTCACTGCAAGATTACAAAAGTATCTCACAATGGGAATGCTCACTTCAACTAGAAAAGATGAACTGAAGAAAGGTGCATCTCTGAATGTATAGAATCAGTTCCAATGTAAGCTCAAATAACAAAAAACTAACTCACAGAAGATTCGGTAAAGAATCTTTGTACTAACACTGACCACTGTACTACAACATATGCGGTTAAAGGATTACCACAACATTGTCTTCACTCTAACTCCGCTTCACTACCTGCAACTCACACTTCACACTCTGTACTCCTATCTAGTTGTTTCCTCATGCTCTCATTCACTCTATATCTCTACACAATCCTTCTATATTTACATATATATACTGTTAAGCACAACCAATAAGATGATATGTCGGCCAAGTACAAATGATTTATTCAATGATGTAATTGATTAGATCAACATGTTACCAAAAAATTCCTTAATCAAATATATGATAACCAAGTCAGCCTTCACTGATCTTCTACATGCTTCACATACCAGGACTAAGCAATCATCTACCAGACCCATTGGAATGGATCCATAAGCACAATTCCCAAGCACCATAAAAAGTGACTTCATAATATGAATGCCATTGATTTTAGAATATAGAAATTGTAGCATAATATACAAGTGACATAACCATGACCAAAAAACCTCAACATGATCAAGATATAAGATTTCTGGTCACCTCCAAAAATGACTCTAGATACACAATCCTTATAGCTCCACATCACATATATACCTTTTCTCCATTACAACACAACATAATAACCTATACTAGCCTCATCTGCTCAATATATCACATCTCGACCAATCCAAATGACTGGTTTAACATTAATGACAACAATGACAATGTTCACACAAATCCAACAATCTCCCCCTTTGTCATTGATGGAAAATATATTAGACAACATGAATCACAACTCCCCCTTACTCAAGCATCTCAAAAACTGTTTCTCCATATATTGCACTTTCTCCCCCTTTGACATCAAGGAAAACGGGTGTCTTTGATGAAAGAAAGGAAACAAGGGATAAGCAAAAGAGATTGTCAAAACTGCACAACAACTGAAATAATTACATAAACAAACTTAGTTGCTCTTCTTCTAAAAAATTTCCTTATACTTCTCCTTTAGTTTTGGAAGAAGAACATTCCATGAATGCACATCTAGCTTAAGACTTACACACATGCTCCTACACTCTACCATCACATCTATGACATGAGAAAAAAATTGTCTTGTCATGCCCAAACTTTAGGGCATGATCGGGATAATTTTTTTTTTAAATTTCACAACTTAAAACATTAGAACTGCAAATATAAAATGCACTTAGCAAGTTTTGTCTTAATTACGTGGGAGTTAATTTTAACCACTAACACAAGTAGATAAAAATAAATTTAATTAATGCGGAATATTAGTTCTCCAAAGAAATTATTATTGTCTCAATGATTTTAATCACTAAATTAACTTAATAAAAATTCTCTAAAATATTTGGCGAAGATATTATTAATCTCCTAAAATCAAAATTTGTTTTAAGGAACAAATTAAATTAGACCTAGCACTCTATTTATAATGTCTAAAAATTATATTTCAATAATTAAAATGTGCTTAAATTAAACCGACCTAGGGTAAATTAATTTCACAATGATTATTTACCTATAAGTTTAATTATCTCCCCATAGTCAAAATAATCTTACCCAATTTATTATAAAGTTTATAATAGTTTAAACTCCATAAACATTTAACTTAAACACCTCTATCTACATATATAAATATATATACATATATACATATATATATATATATATACATATATATATATATATATACATATATATATATATATATACATATATATATATATATGTATATGTATATGTATATATACATACATATTTGTGTGTGTG
This sequence comes from Cryptomeria japonica, assembly GCF_030272615.1. Taxonomy (NCBI): domain Eukaryota; kingdom Viridiplantae; phylum Streptophyta; class Pinopsida; order Cupressales; family Cupressaceae; genus Cryptomeria; species Cryptomeria japonica. The sequence goes on along the minus strand of NC_081407.1, from coordinate 55,911,984 downwards.
TGTGTATATACATATATATACATATACATATATATACATATACATATATATACATATACATATATATACATATATATATGTATATGTATATATATGTACACACACACACACACACACACACACATATATACATACTCATAAATAAAAGTAAACTTCTACAAATTTTACCAACTTTATATTTATAACCCCATATATATATATATATAAAAGAGTGTTTTTTTTTTTTTTAAACATGCAAACCCTAATCCTTTATTGAATATAAAATATGCCCCTCATTTCCTTTTTTTTAATTCTTTATTATCTTTCCACATATTACCCTAACCCTAATCGGCTAGGGTTTTTTTTTTTTTTTGTCTTTGGATTTTGCAGGGCCGATGGACTCTTGGGCGGCGGCCATGGCAGGACGCTCGAAGGAGGGGAGGGTGAGGCGGTGGAAATTGGATGGCCCCGCTCACTATGAGTTTCCACAGTGGTGGTGACCACTGTGGTCGCCCACAGTGTCGGCCCTCGGGCCGTCCACTGTGGACACCCACAGTGGCGGCGACCACTGTGGTCGCCCACAGTGGCGGCCCTCGAGCCGTCCACTATGGATGCCCACAGTGGCATCGGTCGACGTCTTCCACTGAGCTAAACACAATGTTCGGCTCCGCTGACCATTGTGTTTAGCACAGTGGTTCCACCCGAGCCAAGCATCATTTATTTTTATTTTTTTTGCTTTATTATTTTTTAAAATATATATATATATATATTTGTATATATATATATATATAAGTATTTATATATAAATATATTTATATATATAAGTGTATGTATATATATATATATATATATATATATATATATATATTTATATATATAATTATATATCTATATATATTTTTATATATAAATATATTGCATATACAAATGTATTTTAAATATAAGTATATATTTATATGCATTTGATGCATAAGGAAGAATCAGAGCTAGCATTACTATGCATTTAATTTTTTTATTTTTTTTGAACTTTTAAAACATATTGTTAACAAAATTCTGAATTAAACCCATGTATATTTTTAAAAAAAAACCAAAAATACCTTGTTGATAAATCATAGATGTACTATGTTAACCTTAGATTTATTTTGTGCATAAAGTAAATGACAAAATTAAATAACTTCATACAACAACTATAAGATATATTTTTATTTAAGTTAGAACACATTAAAATGAATCTTTAGAAATGACTACAATATTTTAGGTCTTCTTTTCTGCAAATAAATGAAATGACAGATTTAAATAAACTAAAACTGCACTTCTATAAATAGATCTAATTGTTTTATTTCCAGCCTTCTACATGCATGCAAATCTAATTCATTTCTTTTCTAATATTGTGTTTTAAATGTATAAAAGGAATAAATAAATTACTTTCTTTTCAAAATATCCTAAACACAACAAATGTTATTTTTCATAAATATAGAAAACTAAAACCAGAGTTACTCATTTCTTTTCTGCAGTATAGCATAAATAAATATTACATATCTTTAAAACATAATCTCAAGTCTTTATTGTCACTTTACAAATAGGTCTCTCATTTCAAATAAATGAGGACTTTCAAAGAATAATAGTTACATTTACAAATATTTTTTTGCAACAAATAACTCCAGCCACATCTACATGTCCTATTCTTTTCTTCCAACAACCTGCAATAAATCAAAAGCTATGACCATGGAGAGCTCACCTCCCAGCCTCGGCTAACTAGTAGCCACCCCTGAGGTTGGAGAACCAAGCCCTAGATAGGTAATACACATGCAAACACAATAAACACGGAAAAAACAATCACATACACATTCCTAACTTAGGTGATGCCTTCTAATTTTCAATTCTCGCTCAACTTAGGAAATCCACTTTTTAGGGTGTCTAAATGGTCACATGGGAGTTGAAACATGCCTAAAATTACTCCTAACCCTTAGGTATACCTTATGGGCTTTAGGAAACACTCTTAAACTACCCCTAGGTGTCCATTTAACCCCTTTTAAACCCCTCTGAAGTTAATTTTCGGGTCAAACTTAAGTTGACCATCCCAAAGATTCTCTTCCCAAGGCAATTATGGAATCACATTAAATTAATTGAAAAAACTATGGTTAAACAACTCCCTCCAAGAGACAAATTAAAAAAAACCAAAACATAAATCAACACGTGTCAAGTGACACAATAAAAATACTTTTACAAAATTATACATGAAATCTTGTCTCTTGTTGGATTTATACAAATAAATAAATTCAATCTAACACACATGCAACATCCACTTTTACAAATAAAATACTATACAAACGAGGTGTTGTCTCTCCAAATAGACAAACCTTGGTTTTACGAACGTACATAGGTCTAGGTTTGGTTCTCCATAATATTTCCATGGTCACATGGACAATTTTCTTGCGCATCTCAATTACACATTAGTAATTTCAAATAACCTTATATAATATAAAACACAAGAATAAGAATACACATCAAGCACTCTACATACAATATACACTTAAACAAACAATACACCTTATATCCAAATAAATCCACATAAACAATTATCATAATTCTCATAATTTTGATCCACACATAAAACATGCATCCTATTTCTATCATCATAGTAAAGTCCTGCAAATCCAATAATGACATATATCATCTCAAATTCATCCTATTCTAGAATCATGTAGAGTTCTATATCATAAAGCATATAAATGAAGCATCAACATATAACAATGTTATCCAAATCATGGTTCCTTATACTTCTCCTTTAGTTTTGGAAGAATAACATTCCATGGATGCACATCTAGCTTAGGACTTATACACATGCTCCTACACTCTACCAGCACATCTATGACATGAGAAAACAATTGTCTGGTGTAGAAGGATTTTGCTCATATTCAACTGCATCTGAATGCAATGCCGAAAAAGTGCTCCAATTTTGCTTCAACAATTTTATTGACTTACCAAAACACATTAACAATGTTTTCTTTCTGCCTTTGTAGAGACAATAGCTCACACTGCAAGGAATTTACCTTCTTTCTCTGCACACCATCCTTGCCATTCAAAAAATCAAAAGATTTGCCTAGAGAACTCAATTCATCTTTCGCTAAATTAATCCTGGCTTTAAGATTTTCCAAAGTTGTTGACCACTGCAAATAGTATCTGTACACCTTGATAGTATCATTGATATAGTTCTTCATTTCATTCATGCATATAGATAAACTCCTTCGAGCATCACTGCATTTTTCCAATAGGGTTTGCAAGCTTTCGATCTCAAAATATTCACTCATTTGTTCTTTAAGCAATTCAAACAAGGATTATGGAAGAATGTCACTAAGATCCTCAATTCTAATGTTATTTTAGAGTAAGTTATTAATCAACAACTTCTCAATCTCATCAAGTTCAATAGATGTAAGGAAAATAGTTCCAATCTTTCTTATTCCATCATTACCTTCAAGAATTTTTGACAAATCGGGCTCATCATCATCGAGTTTTGCTAATATCACTTTCGGTACAATAATAACTAACTCTTTTTTGACAAGGGATACCAAATCCTCCAATTGAATTATATCTTTCTCTTTTTGATATTTCTTCTACCTTCTAGCAACATAGGAACTAGTAGAAACAATCTCCTCCATTTTTCTCTTTCTGAAGGAAGAACCCTCCTTAAGAGTAGTAACACCAAAAGATACTGGATAAACACTCCAAGCATCAAGGAATGATTCAAAGTAAGCTTTATATATTTCTTCACAATTGTTCATATTCTTCAAATAATGATAGATTTGACCGGTTACCAGAACACGAGATCTCCATAACACATATTCTTTTGTCGGTAAGGATCCTAGATAATACATAGCTAGATAGACAAGCAATGATCCAAACCTAAAGACATAACTTTGTTCTTTTGTCATTCTTATATTCTCAAGTAATTGATCTTTTAGAAGTTCAAACAAATCAAATTCTTTTCCTTCCATAACCATCATATGTGCAACATAAACTGCAATAGTCGAAGTGGAACCTTCCCTATTTCAAAAATAGATCTTGTTACAAGAAATACCATAGGCCACATACTTGACTATTGGATTATTAATTTTGTTGATTATTAGAGCTCTCTAATCTTCCTTTACACCGGTTAGAGTTTCAACTTCTTTGTTTTTCATAGATTTCTTCACTGTTACTGTTCCTTATCACATAAGCCAATCATAGCCGAAATAAGATCTTTAGATATGGGATAGGGTTTGTCAAATACTAGGCATCCATTCTACACACGACTAGGAATTAGCCTAATTATCTCTTTATTATCGAACCAGGGAAACTCAATGCATATATCAAGTCATTTATCACTTAAATCTCTAATTTTGTGCACATCCCTCTCACTCAAATTCTTCTTTTGCATTCTGATTTTCTTGGTGTCAAACTCATCAAGCTGAACCTTATCAACAAAATAAAATGCTATGTTGTTCTGTTCTCCAATGACTTTCTTGGACACCATGATATTTTGTAAAGAGAAATTGCATAGATGAACCAATGTTGTCATTGATGGAAACTAAGGCTAATGCACCCATCCGCATAGCTCAATTTGTTTATACCATAAGAGTGATTGATTTTGGTTTAAGTCTAGTAGATTGGAAAACAAGGTATTTGGTAGAGAACAAGTTGATCGATTTGTACTTCAATACATATCTATATCTTGCATTGTGGATCTTATGGAAGCATTATGGATATGTTATCTACCATATTCTAGGTTTGTAGCATCCAGTGTTGACTCATGGTTGAGTTAGATGATATGGTGTGTTTGTTCTCAGTTTGATAGAGCAGTTTAGCAGTATCATGTAAATAATCACTGTGTGGATTATGTGGATTGATTTTGGTGCTCAGTCATGTGATTGTGGCATGTCGTTAGAAAATTTTGGTAGTGTGTGGACAATTCTTTTTGGTCTGCATATGCATTAGAGTTCGAATTGAGCTGACTTGGTATACACATTTCATTACTTATAAAGTGTTCTTGAAGCCGACATATTCTAGAAGATCTAAATTCATGTTGGGGATATAAAAGATTGATGTATATGATCATTTTTTATATCGGTGTGTGTGTGTGTGAAAAGTGTTTGTGATTGATTGTGTGTAGTTTCATGTGCACAAGTGAAAGATTTTTTCTCCGGAATATTGAACAACAACAAAACTATTGGAATCAATGAACACTCAGAGGGGGGGATTAATTAGTGTTCAACAATTTTTAATCTTATTAACTTGTTCTTTTAGCAACTCAATGCAAATGAACAAAATAAAGATGCACAAACACAAAGTAGATAATAGCAACACCATAACACCAGATTTTATAAGTGGAAAACTTGGTGAAGGGAAAAACCACGGTGGATATGAGACCTACAATATCAATATACTCTATAGAAGTATATAAATATTACATAGGAGAATGCACATGCATTCAGATACATTGCCTAGAGTTTACTGCTCAAAACAATAAGGGCGACAACCCCGGAAGGTTCATTGCCTTACAATATCTTTTGCAAAAGATAATTGAAATGTCTGAACTAAAAAATAACATCTACAAATGTCTAGGTACAGTTTTGGTTAAGCACAAAACTCTTAATCACGTACTTCTCTACTACACTGCTATGTTCTAGTGTTCTTCAACAATATGAAGCAAAAATATTTCACTTGCACACATGAAATTGTGCACAATCGATCACAAACACTTTTCTCATACACACCAATATGCAAAGTGTTCATATCCATTGGTCTTATTTATCCACAACATGAAATTATGTCCTCTACATGTTGTCTCAAGAACACTATCTAAATAATGAAACGTGTATACCAAGTCAGTTCAATTTGAACTCCAATGCATATGCGGACCAAGAAAAATTATCCACATACTACCAAAACTACCTAACAGCACACCACAATCACATAACCGAGCACCAAAATCAATCCACATAATCCACATAGTGATTATTTACACAATACTGCTAAACTACTTTGTCAAACTGAGAACCAACACACCGGATCATCTAACTCAACCATGAGTAAACATCGGATGCCAAAAACCTAGAATATGGTAAATAACACATCCATAATGCTTCCCAGAGATCCACAACACAATATATATGTTAGACAGATATGATACCGGGAGTAAACTGAGAGGGGGGGGGGTGAATCACTTTACCATCAGAAACCAAAACTAATGCAAATAAAAAACCATTAAACCGGAGCACAAAGAAACCAATGCAATGGAGGATAGAACATGAAAGAACAGTACACACAGCACCAATATTTTGACATGGAAAACTCGGTAAAGGGAAAAACCACAATGGGAAACCCTACCCACAATCAAATAATACTTTTGCAATAGTATGTGAAATTTCAATAGGGATTGCACTTACAATCAGGCCAACCACCTATAGCTCACTGCTCATTACAAAAAGAAGTCTCACTGACTTACAAAACATCGAACTACAATTTAGAAATAATGAATTATGAAAGTAGCATCTCCTAATGCTTGATACAGTTTTGGTTAAGCAATGATGTCTTCCCTACAATACAAAAACCTTCTCCAAATGATATATCACTTGTTCGCACATAAACCTTCCTCTGATAATGTAGACATAACCATCGATCCCATCGATCCATTGATATCCAAATCACATGAATAAGTCACCTATTAAAACATATCATCAACCTTATTGACAAGGTCGGCTAAACCCTAAACCCATAAACCCATAATAACAAAAAATACATTACACGATATCACCAGACCAATATTATGATTTACATTACATAGCATGGACCTAAATCAAGTAACCAAATAATTCCATCCACCATAAATTCTACTAAGACCAAAATCCAACACGCTTCACCAATCGGTAGAAACCCTTAGTGAAGTAACACATAAAGTCTAACCAGATCCAAATAGGACCACCATAATAGCACACCAGCCAATGCAAATTCACCAAGCACTCAAAATATGATCAAGAAGAACCATCAACATGATAGAAATTGATTCCATAAGCCGGACCAAAATCATCTGACTAAGACATTAAATATCACTTATCGGTAAAGCTAACCGGTATCAGGAAATACTAACTGGGAACATAAGTGATAGTTACCAGAGCACCAAAACATGAACCAATAGAATATGGCAAACAAATAACCATCCAGAGTAAGCATCCAAAACCGATTCCAAAGATTTGATCATACCGGATTTGAATCATAGCCAAAACCAAGATGATCACTAAGACTAACCAAGATAGGTCCAACCGGGATAGCCTCCAACTAAGATACAATGTTGACATCAATGACAACACTTAACCAAATACAACATATTGCCAACAATATAAACCTATATTGAAGTACAGATCGATCAACCTGTTCTCTGTCAAATACTCTGTTCTATGTCACGAGACCAATCCAAGACTAAATTTGACTTTTGGTATGAACAAATTGAGCTATGTAGATGGGTGAATTAGCATTAGTTGCCATCAATGACAATATTGGATCATCTATGTAGTGTCTCTTTCCAATAAGAATAGAGCAGTGTAGCAAAACAATAGAAGAATAAGTGTTTTGTGCTTAACCAGAACTGTATTTTGGCATTTGTAGATGCTTTTTTTTTTTAAATTTAGACATTCCAATTATCTTTTGTAAAAGATATTGTAAGACAATGAGTCTTCTCAAGGTTGTAGCCCTTATTATTTTGAGCAATTAACTCTAAGCAGTATTCTTGAATGCATGTGCATTCACCTATGTAATATTTCTATACTTTTGCAGAGTATAATTATATTGTGGGTTCAACCCCATCTTGGTTTTTCCCTTAACTGAGTTTCCATGTAAAAATCTTGGTGTTATGGTGTTGTTACTAATTGCTTTGTGTTTCTGCATTTTCCTTTTGTTCATTTGCATCAAGTGGTTGAAAGAACAAGTTAACAAAGTTAAAAATTCTAGAACAATGATTCACCCCCCTCTCAATATTCCTTGATTCCAACATGATAATCTTTTCTTTCTTGCTCTGTTGTTCTTCTACTATTCACAATACTTTCAAAACGTGATAAAGAAATAAATTCAAACATCGATACTTATCTTGCCAAAAATTGCATTAGGGTTTCGCCGCCAAAAAGTTTCTTGCCGATGATGTCAACACAAAGCACTGGTTGCCAAATAGACTCTTTACCATAGGCATGCTGAATCCACAACATGATCTACTCAGATAGGGGTATCAAAAGATTTTCCTTCAGAAACTCCCCCTGAGCCAAAGCAATAGGTTGAGTTACCAAAGGAAGTTGTTCCTGCACTGGATTCTAGTACATCAAGCTTGCTTCCATTATCCACCTCCTTTCTCCAAACCCAATTTTTTCTTCTTTGATCCATCATTCTTCATTCTACTCTTCTCAACAAATTTCTCCATATTTCCATTTCTGCATTGATTAGCATAATGTCCTGATTGCTTGCACTTGAAACAATTGATGTTCATCTTTACTCAATTTATCGGAAGAGTTATAAATCTACATTGATTAGATTATGACCATAACCATTGCAAGTATGACAATATCCATGAAAGTTATTATGTATCTTATTTGCTCTCGTCGGATTGTAATTTTGACAATAATTTTCTTTATGGCCAAATCTCTTGCAATTATAACACTGAATGCTTCTATAGTTTGCAACCTTATGACCAAATTTATCACATTGATAACAATAGCCATTAAAAGATGGATACCTTTGTGCATTAGGTTGACGAACCGGTGGCCTTCTTGCATTACTATTATGATTCTAGATTTTTCTTGTGTCTTTTGATTTCTTCTCTCCTTCTACCTTGACCTTTTTGCTTTTGTCTTTGTCAATCCGATTTGAACATTCACTAGACAAAAATCCAAGTCCAGTTTTATCTAAATGAGCTCTCTTCATGTTGATAAATTCTTCCAAGAGCTTATCACTATCAAGAATCTTATTTTCTACCTTCAACTTCTTTACTTCTTCCTCTAGCTTCTCGCATTCTTCAGTCTTCAACTTGAAGGTTTCCTCTATCTTATTCTTCTCCTCAATTTTATACATAAGATCTTTAATAGTCTCATTCGCTTGCTTCAACTGGTTGTCAAATTCCTTATGCCTCAATTTGAATTTTTGGATTTTTTCTCTTAGATTTTGCACACATTCATTTGCTACCTTCACATTCTCTTTTAATTCCTCATTCTTTGATTCAGCATATTCCAGATCTTCAAGAGTTGTCTGCAAACCTTAAATTCTCTAGTCATACACATAGGTGTCATGATTCAACTGACAAGGATCTCCCTCAACCGGTTAAGCTTTCAAGCAAGGAACCAATGCTCTGATACCAATTGTTGGATTGGTTGAAGGAACCGAAATATTGAGAGAGAGGGTGAATCAGTATTCCCACCAATTCATAAAACTTTTTCTCAACTTCTTAACCTTTTTACTATTATACCAAATTTATTAATTAAACACATCAACATGAAATGGCAAATGCAAAATAAACATGAAAACATGACCACAAAAGGAACACCGGATTTTATATGTAGAAAACCCAAATGGAAAAAACCACAGAGAGTGTTAGCTCTCAAGATAATATAACTAGTTATATGATGTTTACAAAATGAGTGGCTCACTACAGGGATGCTCACGACAAGATTACAAAAGTGGCTCACAGCTAAAATGCTCACTTCAATAGAAAAGATGAACTAAAGAAAGGTTCATCTTCAAATGCATAGAATCAATTCTAATGTAATCTCAAGTAAAAAAACACTAACTCACAGAAGATCTAGTAAATAATCTCTGTGCTAACACTGACCACTATACTATAGACGATCCAGTTAAAGGATTACCGCAACATTGTCTTCACTTTGATTTTGCTTCATTGTCCACAACTCACACTTCACACTCTGTACTCCTTCTATCTAGTTGTTTCTTCATGCACTCATTCACTCTATATCTCTACACACTCCTATATTTAAATATATATATCGGTAAACACAACCACTAAGATGATATGTCGGCCAAGCACAAATGATTTATTCAATGATGTAATTGCTTGGATCAAGACATTACCAAAAATACCTTAATCAAAGATATGATAACCAAGTCAACCTCCATTGATCTTCTATACACTTCACATACCGGGACCAAGCAATCATCTACTAGACCCATAGGAATGGATCCATAAGAACAATTCCCAAGCATCTTAAAAAATGACTTCGTAATACAAATGCCATTTATTCCATAATATAGAACTCGTAGCACAAAATACAAGTGACATAACCATGACCAAAAAACCTCAACATGATCAAGATATAAGATTTCTAGGCACCTCTAGAAATGACTCTAGAGAGTTACACAATCCTTATAGCTCTGCATCACATATATACCTATTCTCCATCATTGTACAACATCATAACCTCTACCAACCTCATCTTCTTAATATACCACATCCAAACCAATCTAGATGACCGATTTTTCATCAATAACAATGACAATATTCACACAAATCCAACATAGTGACCCCATTGCTAAAGTCGAGGCACTAATTTCACATGTTTATGTGCTGATTAAAGATGTTCCTTCTTTTGTATTCAGATCTAGAACAAATGAGCCAAAGGGGAAGGGTATTCAAAGAGAAGAAGCAGGAAGTGAATCCCCTATCTAGCATATTTCCCCACAACCTACCCCTAAAATCAGCTTCTCCACAAATGAAACTACTTCGCAAGAAGGGGATGTCGCAATTAGTGTTCAATGGGAATAAATTATAAGGCCAAGGATTGGAGAATATCATACCCCACTAGATATGATGATGGTAGTTGACCGATCATCAGATAACTTTATTGATGATGTAAGGCAATTCACTTATAAAGAATTTATTTCTGATAATGATTTTGTACAAATGTTAGATTTTAAAGCATTTTTGTATAAATGTAAAGGAAGACAAATTAGGAAAAGGGTTATTAAGGTCACACTAGCCAAATAAATCAAAGCTCTTACAAGAGTTGAAAAAGGACATTGATTTAGAGATGAACAAGATGACTCCTAAGAAAGGAAGAGAACTTTTGAATGAAGCAAGTGTTATGATATTCTCGGGATATAAGTTTAGCTCTTGTTTTTGATATCTTTGTGAGTAGTTAGGATACAAAAATGAAATTGAATCCAAAAGTAGTGGATAGGAGTTATATCAAGTCTGGTTTTAATCCAAATGAAAAGAGTTTGCTCACATGGGCATTGTATCCACAATGGGTAAGGGAAATTGATCTAATGGAAACTGTCGACTTGAACATAAATATAGAAAACTTTAATAAAGCTCATATTGAATAGTTGGTCGAAGAGAAAAATATGTACAAATCAAGAAGTGAGCTACTAGGACAACAAAATGCAAGGCTGGAGGACAAAATAGAAGACATGTCCAAGGAATTGGCATATCAACCTGACAAAGCCCTTTTAGAAGCACAGGAAGAGGCATACTACTATAAAAATAAATTTGATAAGCTTCAAGAGGGAGAATGACAACTTGATGTGCATGTCAAAGCAACCAAGTATGAGATAGCATCAGAACTTGTAAATAAGAGATTTAATAAATTAATATCTGACATAGACATATTCTGGTTATCCCATATGAGAAGTTATAGTGCCCTCAAAGAACATAAAAGATAGGAAGGAAGAATCAAGGAGAAAATACATGAGTTGTAGAGTAAAAAGTGTGAATGAACAATCATTGAAAGATGCCAACATGTTATTGCAAAAACATTTAGATTTGCATTGTATCCTTGAGACATAGACAAATGAATTTATTGAAGTTACAGGAGTGAGTTTTCCTATGTTTTTTAATGAGATAGGTGATGTAAAAGATCAAGGTGAATGGCAAGATGAATTCAAGCCCATGTTCTCTGAAGCTCTAGATGATATCAATGATCTAGATTATGTGACAGAGAATACATTTGCATAATTGGAGAAGATGTACGACATTGAATTCTTAGTGAGAAACATCATTTACAATACTAATGCATATACCACACAGAGCTACATTGAGCATATTTCACAAACACATGTCCTTTTTGTTAGAGCAACATGATAGTAGCTAGTCATGATTGGAAGGAGAAGTCTCGGATTTTTGTTTGTTAATGTTATCAAATACCGTGACTAATGATATTAGTCTTTACTAATTTTGGTTTAAGTTGAAAAGAAATTTTGAAAAGGCATGTCCTTTTCATCATTATGTTGCAAATTGGCATTTGGATGTGAAAAGAGATGATGATATATAGTAAGATTATTATGAAAAACTCATGTAAAAAAAACATTTTCTTTCTTCCTGAAATTGTGAATGAATGCAATTGAATGCTCTCAAATTTGGTTTCACCTGTTATATTGGTTAAAGTAGCTAAGGTTATTTGATAGTTCCTATATGCAAAGTTTACTTATTATACTAATTTGAATGTCAAGGGTATCTCAGATTAGTTAAAAAAGTTTCAATATCTTTGTATGATTTTTCTACGTGGTTCTCTCAAGGAGAGGTTAAACTCATTTAGATAAGTGATAGCAATAAGGCAACTTATTTAATTTAAAAGAGTCAAATAATTGACAGATTCATAGAAGGTGCGAATATAAAAATTGTCTAACAGAGTGATACAAAACCATTAAAGGGACATATATTGACTCTATTGCCCAATAGATGGAAGGCACTGCTCACTAGGAGACAAACTACATAGGCACATTCTCTTTTACTTTCAAAATTGAAGAGTAGAAATAGGAATCAATTTGTACACTAGAAAATCATATGCCAAAAACACTTTTTGTATAACTGTAATTTGCTAAAACTATTCTCAAGGTATACCTACCTAGGCAAAGAAAAACTTGATGAGAAGGGGAGTTTAACCATTCTGGTTAATCCCGTTCATTGGCCAAAGTCAATTGCCAAACTTGACCATAGAATCTAGCACACTCTTAGAGTTTTACAAACCTGCAATTTTGGGAACCAACAACTTGCATTCATTATTTTTTGCAAGTCCCTTACACTTAAAAATCCCAAAGATTATCTCTATTATTGTATAGATATATTTTCATCAGCTTCCATCTATGCTTTTATAAATGAAATGCAATTGGATACATGTTTTTAACTCTTTGTGTGAGTTGATAGGCTTTTGGTCATGATGACCACTATCTCTACTAGTTTCTCTCATATGCATGATAATAAAAAAAGTGAGTCAATTTTTCTAATATATGTATTATTAAATTCATTTTATACTCAATTCACTAAATTCATTTGTTGTTCAACTCAAAAAGTTTATTTGCTATGATTCAGTAAATTTATTTGATATGACTCATTAAGTACAAATTTGTTATGACTCATTAAGTTCATTTTTAAAATTCTTTTGTTGTGACACATTAAATTTATTAAATTGGTTTAATATTACTGATTTTAAGTATTAATTTCATTTTTTGTCACACATTAAATTCATTAAGTTGGTTTAATGTATGAATCATTAAGGTCATTTGTTGTTTAACTTAATAAAATTAATTTTTTTTGTCCTCGTTAAGCTCATTTGCTATGACACATTAAGTTTTTTAAGCTCATTTGTTGTGGCTCATTGAATTCATTTGCTATGTCCTCATTAAGTTTATTTTCTATGACTCATTAAGTTGGTACAACATGACTCATTAAGTTCATTTGCTATGACTCATTATGTTGTTAACGACTCGTTAAGTTCATTTTCTATTCAACTCATTAACTAGTCCATATATATAACATTTCCAAAAACACATATATAGAGTCCATAAAATATCATACTAAAACATGTCAACATGGTAAATAAAAACAAAGCATAGTTCACTATGATAAATTAAAACATGGCATAATGAAACATAATCTATGAAATGTCATACTAAAACTAATCGTCAACATGATAAATAAAAATAGAGCATAGTTCATGTAAAATAGTGAATCATATGATCTAAGTCCTTTCTCTTTCATGTAAAATAGCTGTAAAATTGATAAATAAAAAAAAAAGCATAGTTCATGTAAAATAGTTGTAAAATTGACAAAGTTTCAATCTCTATGCAAATATGCTTTCTAAGCTTGCTCTTTCATTGCAAAAGCTTCCTCATCCTATGTTCTGATAGTGTCTAGAGAAATTATAGTGGCTATATACTAATTTGATAATAGGATTACGCTACTATCCTAGAACAATTTCTCCCCTACTTTGGAGTAATGTTGTTAACTTGAAATTCAACCTCTTTCATAATCTATCAAGCCAATTCCTCCACTTGAGTGGAATCTAACTTTACCCTAGAATTATTCATCTTAATATAGGATTTATTTTTCTTTAGTCTTAGAGAATAATCCTTAAATTCCTAAGATTTAACAAATTTATCATTTGATATTAGCTATGTGCATGCAAAAGCTCTAATACAATTAGCATCATCTCCATTATACTTGATATTGATAGCTAACCCGTCTTGAGAAATGTCTAAAATATGCACCCTTGGGGGTGAATGTGTAATGTGATTTTGTTCTTTAACTATTATATTCTCCCCAGTTTCCCTAGTTTCCCCAACATCTACTGAATATGAAACAAGAGGAACTTGTTCAAAATTTTTCTTCTAATATTCTTTAGAAAGAATGCCAATTGATAATACGGGCTCTTCTAGCATATGATGAGCAGTCATAGGCATTTTTTCTTTTTTTCTTTTTCCTTATAACAATACATGTGATCTATTCCCAATGGACCCCCTATAATTTTATATATAGACCTCTTCTCAAGTTTCTTCTCTTGTACAACATGAGACCACTATGCAAGGGTATATACATTATCCAACATAACTTTAATTATGAAAATAGGGTTCTTGATCTCACCTAATGCCCTTGGATAATTTTGGTCCTCCTTTGTTTGTTCTTCCCCTTCTAAATTGTAATCCAAAATGACCTCTTAGCACTCACTTCTTGGTCAATAGGCTATTTCTAATCACATCTCCTCAAACATTGCCTTATGGAAGAATATTGATCATTTTGTACTTGTCTTCATTTGGTTAATGAATTCCTTATAAAATCCAACCTCATCATATAAGGCTACAACATAGGACAAATAAATTGTAACCCTTATTTGGGATTGTGATAACTTCTCATCAATTTTATTTGCATTATAAGCAACAATATCAAACTCCCTATTGAGCTTTAGATTCTGAATGTTTATAACCATGATCAATAAGCTTATTGGGATTGTGGTTCTATCATCAACTCCTAACACTTTTTTTTTTTTTGATCGGTATCAACTCCTAACACTTAGTACAAGGTATGGTAAGTGTTAATAAAATAGCCTTCAAATTGATCAATATTGAAAAGCTCATTCTCTTCTCGATTCCCTTATCTGTAATTTGATTGCTTTTGTTTAGATCCAACATAAACTCCTTGAAGTCTGATTCCATTCAACTTGTCTTTCATGTAGTCATGCATTATATTTTTTAGTTTTTAATAATTGAACTTTGCGCTTCATTATATTAAAAATAATAAACAAATAAAATTAAATTACTTGTCAAACATCATTAAATCTTTTGTAGTTCTTTCTTGGTGCCTCATTTTGGAGTTTGAATTTTTATATTCATAATTTATATGTAAATTTTATATATAATATCCTTATGTCTCCATGCAGCATTTCAATCTAAATTTAAGTAGTTCAAGTGTTCACATGCAAATTTTTAATTGTGAGAAGAGGATAATTTGGAGCCTTTTGCTATTTACATGAAAATAAAAAATTAACTCTATGAAAAAAGAGGGACTGAAAATAAGTAACAATTGTCGAAAATGCTAACTCCACAATCTTTTTTCCTCTTTTTTAACATTTGCTTTTTAATTTTTTAATGCAAAATTTAACTAGTATTATTAACATGAATTTAATATAATAGCTTAAAAATATGAAGAAGAATCAAATATTCATGAGATTAGTAGTTCCACAAATACTTCTAAATAATGTGTCACTACATTTCCACAATCTATTAATCTATTTGTATATTATTAAAAAAACAAAAAAAACTTACACAATCAAATCGAAAAGCATTATACAGATAATTCTAAATAAGTCCAAAATGACTATTAACCAAAATAAACTAAACTAATGTTTTTAGAGAGAAAAAAACAAAAAAAAACAAACCAAAACTGAAATGACTGCCAAACTCATCTTGAGCCATATATTGACAAATTCATTGGCCAGAGATGACCATCAAATTTAATCTCCATGCTGTTCGCGAGTTGTGCAAAGGTGATAGCGACCCTTACGATGTCGGAAAAACCTATAGGTTTTCTCCATCCCAGTTTTCTCGTTTTATCCAAAATTAGTACAAGAGTACATTTTAACCTCGTGGTACATCATTCGTTAAAGCGAAGCAAGCACGAGATTTACGTCAGAAACAGTAGTTACTGACATGACATCCTGCGTCAAAATGTTCAGGCTTTAAGTCTGAGTTGTTTAATTAGGTTAAAAAAGTACGATGTTCACTTTAGTAATACAAACGTGTAGAAATCTCTTCATATGGTGATTTGAGTAGTTGAGAGCTTTGTTTGTGCGTAGACTCTTTCTTGCACTCTGCATCTCCTACGAATTGAATAGAATGGTGAGGGGAAAGGTGCATCTGAAAAAGATACAGAACCCTGTTAATCGTCGGGTTACATTTTCAAAACGCAAGAGCGGACTGTTAAAAAAGGCAAAGGAGCTTTCTGTCCTCTGCGATGCCGAAATTGGCCTCTTCATTTTTTCGGCGACGGGGAAGATGTACGAGTCTGCAAAGCCCAGGTAAGGGATCCCCTTTTCCCTCTTGTTTGTAGTCTCCGAACGATCACAAATTACATTTTATTTCCGGAGTAAGAGAAATATCGAGATTCAAAAATTCTTATAAACAGACAGATACAGGAAATGTCGAATAAAATCACCTACAAAGAACTAGAAAAAAAAGATTTATATTTATGTTGAACAAACATCCCTTACTCGTCCTTGGCACTGTTTAGCACAATGAAGAGATGAAGAAATACAGGTTGTTTGTGTGTGTGTGGGGGCAAGTTGTGTTTAGATAGACTGATTACCTTATCTAAGTTTGTATCACCTCATTCATAGTCAAAACCTGCATTCCCATCATTTCGTTAATCTAGATAGTGTTCTGTTAGGCAGCTTTCAACAGAATGTGCAAGTACCTCATAAGCGCTCAGAATGAGCAAATTTTAATGGAGGCGGGAAAAGTGTTGGAAACATGCTCAATTTGCTTATTTTAGTTTATCTATTATTTTAGGTGTTATATTTTTAGTTTATCTATTATTTTAGGTGTTATATTTTTAGTTTATCTATTATTTTAGGTACTATCATGGTTGAATTTTTTTCTTCGTCCGTACTTTTTCAAGTGTATTAGAGGAGAGGATCAATATCATTGTGGTTGAAATTAAAGGGGGAGATTGTTGGAATATTTAGTAATTCCTCCCACTTGCATAGTTTGGTGTTTTTAGGATCCAGTAGTTGAGCATCTTAATTTGACACCTCTGCAAATCATTGGTGGCAATTTAAATTCACTCCAAATTGTTTACAGTAGTTTACTTGGTAAGTCTTCTGTTTATGACTAAGGTTTTAGGGCCACATCAACATGAGTTTTGTTGAGGTGTCCAAAAAAAGTTAGACTGACTGTAATTGTGCACTAAGTAATGTTCTATCGGTTCCTGATGTGGCATCACATGAAGGGCTGTTTTTAGATCTAAGGAATACATTTCATTTAGTTAGGAGTATTCACATGAATACATTTCATTCAATTATGGGTATTCATGATCAACACAAATAACTTTAAAGTCCTTGTAATTAATGCTATATTACTAAAAGTATCTAGCTTTAAATCAATAAATGCTATTGCAATTATTGGAACATGTTCAATTACAAAATCCTTTTCCTTACATAAGCTATATAAGGTTTGAAAGTTTTGCAAACTTAGATGAGTTCACACTCTAAGCATGAGTTCTCCAGTTTTTCTCTCTTTGACACATGGTTTATTGAGATATCTTATGAGAAGGTGTAACTTCTTTGCAAAATTGAAGATGGATATCATATAATGATATCATTATGATTTACAATTTTTCAGAACTTTAAATACACCATCTACATTGCTATAATTCCAAATATTGAGAGCTCACTGGAAATTTTAGATAATAAGAAAGATTTTTTATATGTTTGCATTTACATTTTAAATATGAACTTATAGACTTAGGATAAAATATAATCCAAGAATAGATTTTTTACATTTATGGAAAAATATGTTCACTTTATGTTTATTCTTAGTCTATTGGTTGAGCTCAATGTATAAGAATATAAGATTATTAAACATGTTCACTTTACTCTCTTTAATTTATTTCTTATCTTTATATATTTCTTCTATATTATGTCTTATATTTAGATATCCATATATATTTTGGCCTCTTCTTTTTCTCGTCGACGGGGAAGATGTATGAGTCTGCAAAACCTAGGTATGGACTATCCTTTTCCCTCTGGTTTATGGTCTCCCAATGATGACAAATTACTTTTACTCAGCTTCAGCAGTAGATAAGGAAACTGAATATTGTTTCTTACTTGCCTATGAAACCAATTTCTGATCCAAAAAGAATGCACCACCGGAGGTACTCTTTCGATCATCAACATCACCAGCCCAATCAGCATCAGTGTAAGCACATAGCATGAAATCATCATTCCTAGGGTACCACAAATCATAATCCACAATTCCATTCAAGTATTTGAATATCCTTTGTATAGCAGTGACATGACTTTCTTTTGGATCAGCTTGATATCTAGAAGCCATGCACTCAACATGCATAATGTCAGGTCTAGTCTGAGTTAGATATAGCAGTCCACCAACCATAGATCTATACAAGGTTTGATTTGATTAGCTTTTGGAGATTCATCATTTTTAGATAATTTGCAGCCAGTCACCATAGTAGTTCCAATTGGTTTAGAATCTTCTAACCCAAACTTCTTCAGTAATTCCTTCACATATTTATCTTGAAATATAAAAATACCTTTTCCAGTCTGTGAAATCTGCAAACCTAAGAAAAATTTCATTTCTCCTATCATAGACATTTCAAATTTTTTATGCATATCACTGGCAAACTTCATACTCAAGTTATCATCTCCTCCAAAGATAATGTCATTAACAAAAATTTTAACAATAAATATGTTATCATTCTCAATCTTGAGATATAGATTACTATTAGCAGTACCTTTATTAAATCCAAAATTTCAATAAGTACTTATCCAATCTAGCATACTAGACTCTAGGGGCTTGTTTCAATCCATAAAGAGCTTTCTTCAGTTTGTATACCATGTCTCCATCATCTGATAACGAAAGTCCACTAGGTTTCTCAATGTAGACTTCTTTCTCAAGATCACCATTCAAGAAGGCTGACTTGACATCCATCTGATATACCTTGAAATCCTTATAAGCAACATATGCAAGCAATAGTCTAACAGCTTCAAGTCTGGCCATCGGAGCAAAAGTCTCCTCATAATCAATTCCTTCTTTTTGTATATATCCATTGCATACTAGTTTTGCTTTATTTTTGACAACTTTATCGACTTCATTCAATTTGTTCCTGAATACCCATTTAGTACCAATCACATTCTTGTCTTTAGGACTAGGCACAAGCTCCCATGTGTTATTATTTTCAATCTGATTCAATTCTTTTTTCATAACCTTCATCCAATTTTCATCTTTGCAAGCTTGAACATCTTTAGGTTCAATTTTAGAAATCAAACATACCTCTTCAGCATCTAGTCTTTTCCTAGTCATCACACCTTTATTTTTATTACCAATAATCTGATTTTTAGAATGATTTAATCTTACATACCTCAGAGTCTTCTGATTATTCTGATTTATAGGTTCCTGCACCTCTTCACCGACAGCAGCAACATCCAGATTAACTATCTCTACCGAATCATTCTGCTTGAATTCTTCAGTCTGATTTAGTGTTAAAACAACATCCTAATCATCATCATATCTGCATGCTTTGATTTCTTTTCCATAGTTCTTATCAACCTTCACATTTGCACTTTCCACTATCTTTCTCAATCTCTTATTGTAGCACCGGTAGGTTTTTCTCTGTGTTGGATATCCCAAGAAAATTTTTTCATCACTTCTCGCATCAAATTTTCTTAAATCCTCATCTCTCTTGATATAACACTTGCTTCTACAAATTTTGAAATATCTCACAGCAGGAACATGACCAAACCATAGCTCATAAGGATTCTTACTGGTATCACCTTTTATATGAACTCGATTGAATATGTAAACAACAGTGCTAACAGTTTCTCTCCAATAAATCTTCAGAACATTCCCTTCAATATACCTAGTCCTTGCAACATCGAAGATAGTTATGTTCTTTTTTTCAACGACTCCATTTTGTTGTGGGGTTCTAGGAGCAGATAATTGTCTTCTAATTCCATGCTTCTCACAAAATGAGTCAAACTCACCGGAATATAATTCTCCTCCTCTATCAGATCTCAAACATTTTACTTTCAATCCTATCTTAGTCTCAACCTTTGCTTTGAATATCTTGAATTTGTCCAATGCTTCTGATTTTTCCCTAAAAAAGGCAACCCACATCATCTTGGAATAATCATCAATAAATAACATGAAATATCTGTCACCCTTCACACTTCTTATTGTTGTAGGTCCACATAGGTTAGTATGCACAAGATCTAACAATCCATTAGATGTATACTGTTTACTCTTGAAAAAAATCCTTGTTTGCTTACCCATTTGACATTCCTTACATACCGGATTAGCAAGCTTAATAATTTTAGGCAAATCTCTAATAGCTTGAGTAGAAAGGATCTTAATCATTGAATTAACTTGACATATCCTCTTATGCCACAACCAACTTTCATCAATCTGAGCAATCATTCAACTTTTCTCACCAGTATTCAAATGAAAGATCTTACCTTTTGTCTTAGTTCTTGATGCAATCTCTATACCAGAGGCATTTAGAATCTTGCATTTTCCATTCTTGAATAGCAAATCATAACCTTTGTCAACCATTTGTCTAACACTCAAAAGATTATGCTTCAAACCTTCAACATACAAGGCATCATCAGTGTTATGCTTACCATCAAAGGAAATAGAACCTCTACCACGAAACATATAGGCTTTGTCATCTCCAAATCTTACTATTCCACTATCATACCTTTCTATACTGACAAATTTGCTTTTATCACTGGTCATATGATGTGAACAACCACTGCCAATCACCTATTCATCTTTCTCTTCAACCTTAGCAGTTAAAGCTTTCTCCCCGGTAGTGCTTCTTGTGGAATCAACAGGTACCAGTCTATCTTCTTTGATAGCAATAAATACAATTTCATCTCCTTCTAATTCTTCATCTATAACACCTTCATCAACAACATAATAATAGTTCTTTTGATGCTTAAACTTTTGGTTAGACTTGTAAGGCTTATAGTTATCATACTTCTTATGCTTTTCATATCTATTATTTCTATCATCCTTATCATATATATCATGCCTATTATACTTAGACATTCTCTCTGGGCATCTAGAAGCAAAATGTCCTATCTTATTGCAAGAAAAGCATTTCAGAGGCAATTTACCATCATACTTACCAGCTCCCTTAGGCAATCTCTGGGCAATCAATGCTTGAAGCTCATCCAATTCTCTTTCTTGCTCTTCCATCTCTCTTCTCTCTCTTTTATATTTGGATATTCTGCATTCATCAAGGTCATACTTCTGTTTTCCTGATATAGATGCTCTAAATGTTGTCTTTGACTTTCCATGTGATTTACCAAACTTGCTCAGTTCAAATGCAACAATATTTCCAACCAGCATATCTTGTCACAGTAGTTACACTCCGGATTTCATCAATAACAACTACCTTATGTTTATAAGCAGGGGGCAATGATCTCAGCACCTTAGCAACAATTTCATCTTCTTCAAGGGTTCCATCAACACATCTGATACCTAGGACAAGTTCATTCACCTTAGCCATGAAAGAGTTTATGTTCTCAACTTCTCCTATCTTCGACATCTAATATTGATGCAGGAGCATCCCCGATCGATGAGAAATCTTTCATCAACCAAAAAAAACATTTCCTTTCAGTTTTGTTCTTGTTTAGTTCTTTGTACAATTTTTTGTGTTCCTCCTAGTTGGTACCAGTAGTTGCTTGTTCTTCGTGGAAGATCTTATTTTCGGTTTCCAGACGGTTTCATGTGCTTGATTCTAGCTTTTTAGTTCATTTGGGTTCTTTTTCGATCAATTATTGTTTCGGGTTGACTATTTCTGGGTTCCGAGATAGTTCTTGTGCTTACCAGTTGGTTTAACTTCATTACCGACGTGATTCTTGGCCTGTAGATCCATCTTGGGTCTTGTTCGATGTTCTTTGGCATCTTGGGTTATGATCTTATTGTTGGTTTGATTAACTATCTAACTATTTCTAATAAGGCATGATAACCGGAAGCATTGAGAAATGAAGCATTGACATATGGTGAAGCATTTGGATGTTTACAAATTAAATGTTGTTTACTATTAAGTTGTTGTAACAGTTAACCAGTTGATGTTGAGTATTCTTATGAGTTTTGACAAGTGGTATTTCATTGATAAGTTTACTCTGAGTGATCGAGTTTGAGTTTGGGAAGTTTGTATCAGTTTTTCTATTTACTGATTCACCCCCCCTCTCAATAACCTACCAGATACTTATTCTTTCATCATACCATCAATTGGTATCAGAGCATCTCAGGTCCTATAAGGTCTAAGTCTAAGTCTAATAGCTCGAGGAAAAGATCTTCTAGATCATGATAAAGAAGGAAGGTCCGAAGTTCAACAGAGAAAACTAGAGGATATGGAGCGACAGAATGAATATTTACATCAAGAGTCTGGGAAGTCAGTATTGGGATTATGTAGAGACTAAGTATATTGCACATATTGGAATTCTGACTAATGATCAGAAGAAAGAACAACAAGAAAATCATCAAGCATTTGAAACTATTATCAATTCCCTGTCTGATGCTGAATATGTAGATGTTCATGGTCTTGAAACTGCATATGAAGTGTGGAAAAAACTTGAAGAGATTTATAGCGGTGATGAACATGTCAAGATTGCTAAAGAGGAGAGTCTAAGAGGAAAGTTTGATGACATGAGGATGTCTGAAGGTGAGAATATCCAACAGTATGGTCAAAGGATAAAAGAGATAGTCGGTGAAATAAAGAGTGCAGGATAGTGATCAGTAAGGTACTGAGAACCCTGCTACTGGTCTATGCTATTCGAGTTGCAGCTATTTAGGAGCTGAAATCCATTGACAAAGCAAAGGTAACTCTTGATTCCATCATTGGCAAGCTTACTACTTTTGAACTAAATGGTTATGATGGTAGTGTACAAAAGTATGAGTCTGCATTTAGAGCTTTATTTCTAACCCATCTGTGAGAAAAAGTAGAGATACTAGTCATGGTTATGAATCTAGATCCAACAGAGATGCTAATGATGAAAATAGTTTAGTGGAGCTTGAAACATTGTTGACAAAGTGGTTGCCTAGAGGCACTGGTAAATACAAAGGTAAATTACCTTTTAAATGTTTTGCATGCAACAAGATTAGTCATATAGCGGCTAATTGTCCTAATGGTGAAAATGAACACGAGAGATAAATTCAAGTATAAGGGTAAAGGCAAGAGAGATTGTCTCATTGCTATTGATAATGGTATCACTAATGAAGAATCTGATGGTGATGTTAGTGAAGATATTGTGTTTGTAGCTATTAAGGAAGAGATATTAGACCAGAAGGCATTAGTATTCAGGATGGATAACTCTAATGATTGGATCATTGATAGTGGTTGTTCACATCATATGATCGGTGATCGGAGCAGATTTCTTTCCTTGAAAGAATTTGATGGTGATGTTGTTAGATTTGACAATGACTCACCCTGCATGGTTAAAGGTAAAGGAGTTATTTTTCTTAATGGGAAAAGCAGTACAGATGATGTCTACAGGGTTGAAGGGCTAAAGCACAATTTTTTGAGTGTGTCACAACTCAATGAAAAAGGATACCCACTGGAGTTTAAACATGGTATGTGCAAAATCTTTGACAACAAAGGTGAATTGATTGCAATCGGGAAACAAACTAAAGGTAACCTATTTCATCTTAATTCTAAAGTTAGCAACTAGTTGATTGAAAAAATAGATGATAGCTGGCTTTGGCATAGGAGATTTTGTCATATAAACTTTGATAACATTGTTAAAGTGAGTAAGTCCAAGACAGTGAGAGGTTTGCCTCAGTTAGACAAATTGGTTAATGCTTTTTGCAAAGAATGTCAGTTAGGAAAGATGACTTCTTCAACTTTCAAAAGCAAATCCTTTTCAGTGGAACACTTGTTAGATTTGGTTCATACAGATCTTTGTGGACCAATAAGAATAAAAAGCAATCAAGGTGATAGATATTTTATGAGTCTCACTGATGATTGCTCAAGGATGATGCGGGTCACATTCCTGAAAGATAAGACTAAAGCTTTTGGTAAGTTCAAGGCATTCAGGGCCTTAGCTGAGAAAGAGAGCGGTAAGAAGATAAAATGTCTGAGGACAGATCAAGGCAGTGAATTTACTTCTGAGGAATTCACTAGGTACTATGAAGAGAATGGTATCAAGCGGCAACTTTCTGCACCAAGGACACCACAGCAGAATGGTATCACAGAAAGAAACAACTAGTCAGTTGTTGAAGCTTCTAGGACAATGTTGATACAAGGTGTAGCGAAAACCTTTTGGAGAGAAGATGTCAAGATAGCTGTCTACACAATGAACTGGGTTCTAGTAAAGAGAGGTAAGGAAAATACTCATAAATATTGGTGTGGAAGATCACCTGATGTTAGCTATTTTAAGATATTTGGAAGCAAATGTTTTATTAAAAGAGGTGATTACATTAGCAAATTTGAGGCTAAAAGTGATGAAGGTATATTTCTTGGCTATTCCACCAAGAGTAAGGTCTACAAATGTTTTAACAACCAGACACAGAGAATTATTGAGAGTATTGATGTTCGAGTGGATGAATTTCCTGAAGTCT
Organism: Cryptomeria japonica; assembly: GCF_030272615.1. Taxonomy (NCBI): domain Eukaryota; kingdom Viridiplantae; phylum Streptophyta; class Pinopsida; order Cupressales; family Cupressaceae; genus Cryptomeria; species Cryptomeria japonica. The sequence goes on along the minus strand of NC_081407.1, from coordinate 55,886,904 downwards.
CAAAAGGAACCAATTCTGAGGAAAAGGATGAAGATCCTTGCATTTTGTTTTTGGAACCAGAAATTATGAAATCTGAAACCGGCAAAGCAAATTCTGATGCACCAATCCAACCGAAACAGATAAATTCAGAAGAAGATGATGACAATGAAGAAGTTGAACCTGAAGATAATGATCATGTTATTCCTAGATATGTGAGACTGAATCACAATCCTGAGTAGATTATTAGAGATAAGGATGTAGGAGTACTAACCAGAAGAAGAATCAGAGAGAATTCTTGCATGATCTCCACCATTGAACCAAGAACTGCTAAGGAGGCATTTGGTGATGATCATTGGGTTAAAGCTATGGAAGAGGAATTGGATCAAATTGAGAAAAACAACACTTGGACCCTAGTACCCCGACTGGTAAATAAGAATGTTATAGGTACTAAATGGGTATACATGAACAAGTTGAATGAAGATGGTGTTGTAGTTCGCAACAAGGCAAGATTAGTCTGCAAGAGTTGTGTATGCGGAAAAGCGGGTCAATAGAGCTCAATATGTGAAAAATGGAGCTCTATGGAGCCTTGCTCACACACCCACAGGACTTTTTGGTGCAAGCTATGGAGTAATGAAGTATCACTCAGCTTCTCAAGGTTGGTCCCATGGTTCTCTATCTTACACGGTCCCTCAAACCAATGTTTTTGCTCTCAAATCACTGAGCAAAATGGTTTAGGGATGGCAAATGCAAGAACGAGGGATGCTTTTGTTGATTTTAATATGAAATGCATCCTAAACTATGCATGATTCTAGAAATGCAATAAACTAACTATAAGATGACAAGGTTAGTAAACAAACTATCCTAGCATACTATATTAGTTCAATGATTTAAGCTAATGATAATAGAAATACTCTAAAATGCATATTAGATTAATTTCTATTCTAAAGAGAGGCTAAATGATGAGCATATATGAAATGAAAGCTTGAATGTATTTGAGCATAAGTATGATACTACAAACTTGGACTGATATCTCAAAATGGAGCAATTAGAGCTCTATTTATAGCAAAAATAGGGCAATGGATGGTCAGGATTGAAAGAGTTGATCAAGGGTAGAGTTTGAAAGTTGGGAATCCATGTTTGCAATTTGCACCAATGAAATGGTGACAAGTGTCAACATAGGGTTGGGTTGAGAGAAGGGGTTGGAGGCATTAAATGCCTGAGAAGACCTCATGGTTATCTAGAGATAAGGGTTAAGCTTAAGTTAGGCTTACCCATTGGATTAAGAGTTAATCCAAGGATAAACCCTTGTGCAAATGATTAAGAGATAATCATGGTCAAAGCATTAAAGGCTTGATGAGACCCTTGGGTTGGATGAAGGTTAAGTTAGGCAAAAAGTCTCTAACCATGTAAGAGGGTTGAATTAACCATTAATGGTTTGGGAGACTTTGGAAAATTAAGTGGTTGAAGACTTGAAGCCTTTAATGGTTATCAAAGACTTTAAGGGTTTGAGAAGAGACTTCCCTTTGCTTAGGGATGTGACAAAGTTTAGAAGATGGGTTAGGCTAATTAGAAGCGATTAGAAGAGTCTAGAAGGGATTAGAAATAGGTTTTAGAATGCAAGTGGGAGATGTAGGAAAATGCAAGTGGATGGAGGGATAATAGGATTTAATTGAAATAAAGTTAATTTGATTCAATTTGGTTGCAATTTGGGGAAATTAAATAAATTAGATTTATTCAATTTAGGATAACTATTTAATTAAATTTGAATTTAGTTAAAAGTGGATAGGGGGGATTTAATTGAATAAAATGATTTATTCATTAAATGGTAAAAAGAAGTCTAGTGAATTTAATTTAAATAAATTGAGTAATTTACTTAATTAAATAGAGGAATGTGGGTAATTTAATTAAATAGAGAAATGAACATAAAATATTCATTTAGAAATATGGTCATTTTTATTCGTCTACAGGTTGTGCTCAAGAAGAAGGAGAAGATTATGGCGAAACTTTTGCACTAGTAGTAAGACTTGAAGGTGTCAGAACTTTACTTTCATTTGCAGCCCATAAGAAGTTCAAGGTATATCAGATGGATCTTAAGTTTGCATTTTTGAATGGGATATTGGAAGAAGAGGTATACATAGAGCAGCTAGATGGTTATGTTTTGACTGATGAGAAAGACATGGTATGCAGATTGCATAAAGCTTTATATGGTTTAAAGTAGACACCTAGAGCATGGTATGAAAGGCTTCATACACATTAATAAAGATAAGCTTTTTGAGAACCAGTGATGATAGTAACATATATCTCAAATTTGAAGGAGATGGAATACTAGTCAGTGAAGTATTTGTTGATGATATTATATTTGGAGGTAATGATGTCATGAGCAACAGTTTTGCAGATGAAATGAAAAATGAGTTTGAAATGTCTTTAGTAGGGGAAATAAAAAATTTCATAGGCTTGCAGGTACAACAAATGAAGAATGGTATTTTCATTACACAATCTAAGTATGTGAAAGAGGCTTTGAAGATATTTGGCATGAGTGATTGTAAACTAGTTGGGACACCAATGGTTGCAGGTTGTAAGTTATCCAAGGAAGATGAATCTAAGTCTGTTGATGAGAAGTAATACAGGTCAATGATTGGCAAATTGCACTATGTTGTTCATAGCAGACCGGATACAGTCCATGCGGTTGGCATAGTTGCTAGATTCCAGAAGAATCCTATGGAAACACACCTGATAGAAACCAAGAGAATCTTTAGATACTTGAAAGGAAATGTTGACTATGGATTATGGTATCCATATGGAAGAAACTTTGATTTGAAGGCATACACAGATGTTGATTGGGCAGGAAATGTTGATGACCGGAAAAGCACAACCGATGGAGCATTTTTTTTGGAGGAAGGCTTGTTTCATGGAGTAGCAAAAAGCAAAGTTGTACTTCACAATCTACTGTTGAAGCTGAGTATGTTGCAGCTTATATAAATTGCACACAAGCTATTTGGATGAGGCACATTTTGGAAGGTTTTAAGATGAAGATTTCAGAACCTATAAAGATTTTATGTGATAATACAAGTGCCATAAATATTTCATTAGATCTTGTGTAAATATTTGGATGAGGCACATTTTGGAAGGTTTTAAGATGAAGATTTCAGAAGCTATGTTTTGCACACACGAACCAAGCACATTGAATTGAAGTATCATTTCTTGAGGGAAAAAGTTCATAGTAAAGATGTTATCTTAGAGCATGTTTCTACCAAGGAGCAGCTTGCAGATATTTTTAACAAACCTCAGCCTAAGACTACTTTTGAGTATCTTAGAAGTCAGTTAGGGGTTGTCCCTCTTCATGAAGTTAGTTGAGCATGATGTTCATTGCATCAGTCCCTAAATTACTTGCAAAATTTTACAAGGGTTAATGTAGAAGTGGATGTATTTCACAGGGGGAGCATCAAGTTGTAGTATGTTGTTGATGCACAGTGAAAATTTGACATTACATGTTTTACTTTCAATTTGGCATTGCTATCAAAGGGGAAGAAAAATTATGTGATTATGGGAAAACCAGTGACAGACTGAAGACAGACAGAGCATGTGAATACTTGGTAATGTAACTAGGATTCCTATTCACAATCACAACAAGCAAGCAATGGTGTTGATATTTGTATTGTCATCAATACCAAAGGGGGAGATTGTTGGCCTTTGCATGAAGATTGCATTAATGATATGTTATATTGTCATTGATGTTAATTGAACTGGTAATGATATTGCTGATATTATTGTTATTGTTGATATTGGCTTGTAATCGGTAGGAAGAACTGTGAAGGTTATTGTAAACCAGTATGTAAGTTTGTGAGTTGAACCGGTAACCGGTGTATAAGGTTAAACCCTTTCTATGTTATGTAACCGGTAAACCCTATCAGTTATTTTTGTTAAACCCTAACCGATTAAGGTTGTTGAATTGGTTATGTTGGTTTATGATATGATATTGAGCGGTAATGATGGTGACACGTATGGTCATTGTATGAAGACAAGGTTGATTGTTTTGGCGCGTTTGTTTATTTGTCTAGGGAATGAGCAAAGTGTATTGCATCTAATGCAAAGCATGTGATGAGTTACTTAGCTCGATGAAGTGGTAATCAAGGAGCGGTTGAGGTTTTCTTGATCGATGTGTAGAGATTGCTATGAAATCCAACGGTCATGCTTGTAACGACTTGTTTGTAATCTCGATGAGAGAAGGTAAGAATTTTGTTATGTTAATGACCTAATTGATTTGTATTTAAGGTCGATGAAGTTGTTTCATTTAGGTGTTGGCAAGAATTGACAGAAATCGGTTGACTGTGTGGTTGCCAAACCAGAGAATGAGTCTGCAGTTTGACTAAAGGCAGATAGAAGCTTAAATGGATCTGATCAAGCAAATGTAGTGCTATTCAGACAGATCAAGAAACTCCTGTTGTTTTCTAACAATTACAACAGAATTGAAATCCCCTAGCCGGGTAAGCTCTAACAAGCTTGGTTATTTATTAAATCCTCTAACAAGGTAGTCCATTAGTTTGAATTCTGGAATCCTCTACTGAGGGTACTCCTTACAGGGTATTTGCTTCTAACAAGGCATTTGTAGTCAATCCCTTAATTGGGTGATTCCTAACAGGATCAGTTCTTAACTGGACTTTTGTAAAAGCTTTAACAGGCTTGGCTCCTAATAGGGCGAAATTCAGAAGAGTTCAAATTTTTTCTTGTAAGTCCCATCTCACCGTGGTTTTTATCTATTTGGGTTTTCTACGTATAAATACTTGTGTCATGTGGTGAATGTTTTTGTGGTTATGATCTTATTGTTGATTTGATTAACTATCTAACTATTTCTGATAAGGCATGATAACCGGAAGCATTGAGAAATGAAGCATTGACATATGGTGAAGCATTTGGATGTTTACAAGTTAAATGTTGTTTACTGTTAAGTTGCTGTAACAGTTAACCAGTTGATGTTGAGTATTCTTATGAGTTTTGACAAGTGGTATTTCATTGATAAGTTTACTTTGAGTGATTGAGTTTGAGTTTGGAAAGTTTGTATCAGTTTTTCTATTTACTGATTCACCCCCCCTCTCAGTAATCTACCAGATACTTATTCTTTCTTCATACCATCAATTGCATCAAGTGGTATCAGAGCTGGTTATGGACTGGCTGATGGAATAATCGTTTGCAAACATTGAGACATTCCTTGGGGTGGATAGATTGCCGATTGGAGGTAGGTTGCGTTCGTGTTCAATAGATCGCCGAGGGAGGCAATTGAAACCGGTAGTCAAATCGCCGAGTTGAGGCAGTTCACCGAAGTGGAAGAAGAGATGCCATTGAGGAGGACAAACCCTCGGAGGGTAGAGCAGATGATGGAAGACTTCAAGAATGAAGTAAGGAATGAAATTTGAAACGCTTTGGTTGGTTTGCAGAGAAACCCTGATTCTGAGGATGAATATGAGGAAGCCGATGAAGAGCTTGAGGATGCTGAAGGACCAGAAGATGAAAGAGAGGAAAGATTCCTGAGAGCAGTGGTGCCAGCGAGTAAAGTTCATAAAGTGGAGGTTTCCAACTTTTTCGAAATGCTAAACTCGGAGGATCTGATTGACTGGATCAGAGAGTTGGAGGACTACTTTGAGTTTGAGGATCCCAAGGACCCGCAGAGAGTCCGGTTGGCACAAACCAAGTTGAAAGGGCATGCTTCCTTGTTGTGGAAAGAATTGCAGAAAGACAGAGTGGAGAATGGTGAATTGAAGATCACCCAGTGGAGATAGATGGTTGCAAGATTGAAGGCCAAGTTCATACTGGGAGACTATGAATTGGAACTGTTCAAGAAGTTGCAGAACCTGAAACAAGAAACATGACTGTGAAGGAATATACTGAGGAATTCTACAAGGTGGTGATTAGATCTGGACATAGAGAGATGGATAGGGAAAAGGTGGCAAGGTACATCAATGGATTTGCTTTTAACATTCAAGATGAGATGAGTATGTTTAAGGTTTCCACAGTTGAAGAAGCTTACCAGTATGCTTTGAAGGCCGAGGAGAAGGTGAGAAGAAGAAAACCGAATAAGGGAAAGGAGAATTCCAAGATGAGTGATAGTATGAAGAAACTGGTTGAAGAAGAGCAGTCAAAACCTAAGTGGAGTAAAGAACCAGAACACAAGACACCGAGGAAAGGTAGAAGTAGTACCGACAGAGAATTTCCTGGCAAATGTTTCAAGTGTGGAGAAACCAGACATAGATTCTATGAATGTAAGCAAGGAATGGCAAGTTGAGTGGCAAGTGAGGAACTAGAAGGTGATGGTACCGGATTTGACTGTGCATCGGAGCAAGGAGAATCCCTTATGTTCAGAAGAAAGGATACCAGATCTACTTAGAGGAAGAGTCTTTTCTGGACTGTATGCAAATCAGGTGGTAAGTGTTGCAAGGTCATTGTAGATAGTTTAAGTACTGATAGTTTAGTATCTGAAGAGATGGTTGTGAAGCTTGGGTTGAAGAGGCTTAAGCCTCCTTGTCCTTATGAGGTGACTTAGTTACAAGATGATCAGAAGATAGAGATAAAGGAGCAGTGTTTGGTGAATTTCAACATTGGGCCTTTTAGAGATGAGGTTTAATGTGATGTTGTATCTATGAGTATTTGTCATGTCTTGTTGGGAAAACCTTGGTAGTATGATAGAGGAGCTATTTATGACTATAGAAGAAACCTAGTTACTATTGAAAAGGATGGACAAAAGTTCACATTGATTTTTTTGAAGGAGAAAGAGAAGGAGGTGAAGAATCTAAGTCTTGAGAGAAGTTGCAATACTGAGAAACCGATGGCAGAGGTTATACCAGAAGGTTTGATAGAACTGGTTGTAGAGGTCATACCAGAGGTTTTGAAGAAAGATCTGATAGAACCAGTTGCAAAGGTTAAACCAGAGGGTGACATGAGCTTGCAGAAGGATCTGACAGATGAACCTGATGGACAGATGGAATTGGTCGACAAAGAGTTGATGGTGACAAATCGGATGAAGTCTTGTGGAAGAACCAAATCAGAGTTGCAGTAATAGAGGTAGATCTGAAGCAAAGAAAGAGAAACAAAGGGAGTCAAGAGTTAGAGAAGCCGGTTGAGGCACCGGAGGAGCTAAAGCAGAGGTTGGCAGATAAAGAAGATGTTTGGATCAGACCTGAGCATGGGATCTTCATTCCGAATCATTTTAGATGTTCATGAGTTGCCTCTCATGGAACATTTTTTTCCACTTGGGTTGTCTGATGCAGTAGCTTCCCCAGTCGATGAGCAATCTTGCATCAACCCAAAAAATATTTCCTTTCAATTTTGTTCTTGTTTAGTTCTTTGTGCAATTTTTTGTGTTCTTACAGGTTGGTACCAGTAGTTGCTTGTTCTTCGTGGCAGATCTTATTTTCGGTTTCTAGATGGTTTCATGTGCTTGATTCCATATTTTTAGTTCATTTGTGTTCTTTTCCGATCAGTTATCGCTTTCGGTTGACTGTTTCTGGGTTCCGGGACAGTTCTTGTGCTTACCAATTGGTTTTCCTTCATTACCGGCATGATTCTTGGCATGTGGATCCATCTTGGGTCTTGTTAGATGTTCTTTGGCATGTGGCCGACCTTCCTATTGAGCCACATCACTTGGTTGTTATTTTTCAGAAATATTTATTTAATTCTCAGGGCCGACCTAATTACATGTTTCATTATCCTACATTGCTGAATGCAATCTTTTGAGGCCGACCCGAATGTGTTCCAGTGGGTATAAATATGTTATTATATATTCATTTATGGGGGCAGAGGAAGTAGAACTTAGGATAAGGATTGAGATTCATATATTGTGATCTAGTTGATTCTTAGAGTCCCTATTGGATTGTATCTAGCTTGAAGCCTGCATGTAACCGGTTAATTACCAGATATTCTTTGATGATAATATGATGATCATTAGATGATTGCCGGAAGTTCAAAGGATTTAATATGATCTGTTTACGTGAACTTGTAATTTTTTCTTGCTGCTTTCATTATGTTTCTCTTGCCACATAAGCCGGTTGACTTTGTTGAGGGTTTTACCGGTTATGGCTACATCAAATACTTCCCTTTCAAACTCTGCAACTTAGCAACTTTGACTTGTTTATCTCCTTCATATAAGGTCTCAAGCTTCTCCTAGATCTCATGTGCGGTCTGAAGTCCCATTACATTAGTCATCTCAGAATCAGTCAGGGCACTCAGCAATGCTTCCTTAGCTCTAATGTTATTTTTAGCATCTGTGATCTCAGCTGCAGTAACCGGTGCATTCTGAGGAACATAATAGGCATCCTTTGTAATCTTCTAGTAATCTTCTCCAAAGACATCTCAAGTGTACCTCCATCCTGTTTTTCGATATAGCATAGTTACTTCCATCAAATCTCAAACTCTCCTTCTTAAAAATAACACTTCCACTTCCAGTTGCCATCTTGGATCACCTCAAGCAGTTAAGCTTCTTTCAGAGGATCTAGCTTTAATACCAATTATTGGAAACAAGAATGAAGGAAAAATGAGAGGGGGGGGGAGGGGGCGGTGAATCAATTTTCACCGGATTATTAAACTTAACCTTAAAAACAAATCTGATAAACTGTAGTAACAACAAAGATAAGAGAATTGATAGCACAACACAACACCAAGATTTGGTGTGGAAAACCCGATTAAGGGAAAAACCATGGTGGGAACGTACCCACAATAAGATGATACCCTACAATAGTATATGAGAATATTACAATGGGTAATGCACATGCATTCAGACACACTGCCTAGAACTCACTGCTCAAGATGTAATAAATCGGAAGGCTACAACCCTCAGGGAAGTCTCACTGACTTACAACAAGATTCGGATTACAATCCGGAAGGAATGAACTGCAATAATAGCATCTGCTAATGCCCGATGACAGTTCCAGTTAAGTACATTTGTCTACCCTGCAACAATCTCTCCACTCTTTGATAATGCAGACACTATATCGATACCCAAAATTTCATGACTACATCATCTATATATACTGATCATCAACCTTGGCAACAAGGTTGGCTAAACCCTCATCTCACAATTATAAAATTATATCACACGATATAAAGATCAACCAACGGACCAATATGATGATATACATGATATAACATGGACCTAAATCAAATTCTCAACATGCAACACCATCGGAAATTACGCCAACATCAACCGCAACATGCTACATCACCAAGAAGTTTGCATAACATAAAGATTATCACAATCAACAAAATCACCAAAAACACGCACAAGGATCAATACAGACCACCAAAACAAATAGGACACAATTAGGAAACACCAACAAGAACATTAGAACCATCCACAATAGCTGCACCAACACCACTTATTAAATCTTCATCGATCAACATCTGAAACTCAAGAACACCCAAATAGCAACAACTCGGACTAGAAGGATAGCTTGCGAAGTACCAAATCATGAGCTATCTGAAATGTAGATACACATGAACATATTAAACAATCTCCCAAAGACTCAACTCAAGATCTGGTCACACCGGAATATACCTGAGGAAATACCGAACTCTGCAAAGTACTGATCAGAAAAACTAAACTGCAAACCGGATCAATTAAATCACAGGAATATGTTGACATCAATGACAACATCATATCCAAGCAGCAGCAATGCCCAACAAGTTATACTCAGGAATTCCAACAGTGATGAATAGGTTCAACTATTGACGAAGAAAATTCAGAGGACTAGGGTGGATTTGTGCTACCTAGTCCCAAAAAATCAGGTGGAACTTTTGGGAACACGTTCCGAATCCTTTTGTCTAGATCCTAGTATGTGGCTCCGTGGGACATTTGTAGCATTATGTCTTCATCAATTTACTTCAGTTATACCTCATTTTCCCCTAATTTCACAATCACAAATCCAATTTCAATTTAGAAAGGAGGCAAACAAACCAGTGAATCTAATCATAATTTCAGCCCTTTCCTTATTTGGATTGTGGCTAGATCTATTGGACTCACCCTTCTTTCAATGTATGGTTAATTTGGCTATTTAGTGGTTTTATTATCTTATTTGGTGAAATCCTAATTCCAAATTACACAATTACACATTAAAAAAACCTTCTTGAACTTGAATATAAACAACTAGACCTTTAGACAACTAATAAGTAGTGTTACACTTTCTAAAACATTATAAGAAAGTTATTGGTCCTAAATAAAGAGGTGAAAAAAGATTACATAACACAACTCCACTAGTGCAAATTGTGGTTGTTAATTGCAGAGTTTTCCTTGAGAGTTAATTCTCCATTTAGTTGTAGCATTGCAATTTTTGAGTTTGTATTCATATTTTATTCGGGAAATCAAAAGTAGTCTGCTTTATTTCCAAAAAATTTCTTTTGTGAATATCTATTTTTATGTGATATATTAGTGTTGCATGGAGCCTTCATCTTCTTTGGTTCATGATTGAGAAATTGAATATAATTAAGACTCTATTTATATATAATATTTTGACCATTATGATACTGATAAGAATTTCTCTAAAAGTAGTATGGTATATGAGTTTTCTATTATTTCTTATTTTTTATTCTATTGAGAGTTTTGTATGGTACCTAAAGCTAGGTAGCATACCCCCAAAATATGTTGGACTCTACTCTTTGAGCCTTTCTATTAAACATATTTTACCATTCTTCTTCATGGTACATATTAGATTAGCTACATGTGTGGAATTCCTGAAATAGAAAACTTTAAACTGAGAGTAATTTCTTAGATTCTGTCTTCCTCAAAGAAGCTTTCTCAGTCAACGTTATTAAAGATTCCCAAGATCTCCAAAATCACACAAGTCTCACATGTGACTATTATATTTTCCAAAATAAGGAAAATCTAAATTCATTGAATAAACTATGGATTTCCATGCATAGAAGGAATGTTATTATGAACACATGGATAGACCCACTTGTGTTCTTAGGCTTTGTATTCCATTGAAATTTCAAGCATTTAAATAATGTTTTACTTCAATATTTATTGTAGTATTTGGAAAGGATTGAACTATCTATTGAACGAACGAAGGAATTGTAGATGACACTTGATTACATAAGAGACTAAACTAGGTCCTATGACTTTAAAAAAACTAAGAAAACTAAAGGAATCGACTTTAAACTTGATGTATGTTTTATTAGAGCTTCATTTTAATTATGTATTTTTATAAATTGCTTCATTAAATCACAAAAAAAAAATCTCTTAAAAATTTCGATTGTTCTTGTTTTTTAATTTTTCAAATTTAAATTGCATAAAAATTATATTTAAATTGTATCTAAAACCTAAATCAATTTCCTGTCGACCTGTGAAACCTTCGTAACTTGAGAAATGACAAAAGTGTTTACAAATAACATATTTCTGTAATATTTTAAGTGCACAACTACAATTAGAATCTCTTTGGAACATGCATTCAAGGTTCAACTAGTTGTAAACTTGCAGGGTATGAGGAGGCAATATATTTTGGTCAAAAGTAGGAAATGTTTTGTTGTAACACTGCTGCAAATACATTCTACAATTTCACATCATATAAATAATATTTACACAAAAGTAAACTAGTACATACAAATAGATGAATTATCTATCAAATAATTTTTTTAATGTGCACTTAACAAGGATTTGTCAAGTTAAATTGACAAGATATAAAATTCTATTTTATTTTGGTGGGGCTTCCAACCAAAGATATATTATTTTACAAGTATGTCTTCATCCATCTTCTTTATATGCAAAAAACTCACATATTCTCAATTAAAATCAGATGTAGTATCGTTCAATATAAACAAAAGTCTCTAATCTAGTCATTTGAGGTTTTTATAGTTGTGTAATGTAAAGTGGGCAATATAAGATATTTGGAAATTTATATGTTTGTTTTTTAATCTTACGAGTGAACATATTCTAACGTCGTGTTTTTTTTTATGTTTATAGATACTATACAATAACTATTACCCTTTAAAACAAGTAAAACCAAATCCTTTACAAATTTGAACTTTAAAATAAGAAATAAAAAATTTCAGTATAGTTTAGACCTCTATCTACCTAGTAAATTTGAAAAATTTCAGTCTATCTACCTAATAAAATTATAAAAAAATAAATCTAAGATTTTTGTAGAGCATTGAAGTATCTTTTCAATATTGGAATAGATTATGAAGAAATCAGTTTCAAGACAAGCATTATCTACGTGAATTCAGTTTAGTTTAAAGATTATGAAGAAATTAGTTTTTTTCATGATATATTACTTTTGTAAAACTAATTCCATATGCGAAGGGCAGAGTTGATTTCGTAAATGTCCTCTAATTTGCCTTCAAAAGTAAATAGGTGGCTAAAAATAGATGTACACTTTCTAGGAATAAGGCACGATAACCTAGGTTTTTATAATTAGGGCCACTTTGAGGATGAAACACACGCAAATACTAATTAGTACAAGTGTATGAAAAAAACTTGAAAGCAATGTAAGTTAGGAGGAATGGGTGCAGCCTTTTATAATTAGGCAATCACGATGATTATTTAACAAGTGTTTAGCATGGACTGATAACACATAATTAAATAGGCATCGATTAGTTATATATAATGTTTTATAATTCTTTGACGATAAAATAATTAATAGCAAGTTTTATGGGAGGTTAGGCTAAAGGGAAGGGTTATTTCTAGATGTCAAACTTGGAATGAAAACTATGCTTATTTCAATTCTTTGTCTATTTGATAATTCTAAACTTGTTGACTTTCCTCATCTTTTCTTTTTGAAGCTAATGAAATTCTATGCCCAAGTAACCTCTATTGAATGGGTTTTAGGGAGATGTTCTACTCTTAACAACTCAAGAGTGGGAAGATTAGTTTAGATGAGCCTCCATACCATAAATTAATATAGAAAGTGATATTCCTCTTACATATTTTTAAAAATGATGTAGGTGATGGAGAAGAGAAAATATAGGGGTGAAGTTTGTGCACATAAACTTTCCTTAATAGTTGGGTTAATTATTTGCGTCAAATTCTTATTTATAAATTATTATAGACTATTTTTCCTAGGGTATATAATTAAATGAATTATTAACATATTATGTTTTGAGTAAATTTAGTGAATATCAAATTCATTAAAGATTAAACATTATCAATGATTATGATAGTAGGGATACTAATTGGGTTGTAATTGCTTCCCAAAAATTCGTGACCTTCACTTATTTTTCATCCTTGAGAGAAAGAACTTTGGTCCACTTGGTAAAGAAGTTTGTGTTAGCAATAATCAAGAAGGAAGATTGAGGGGGGTGGGGGGGTGTGGGGTGAATCAGTCTTCACCGAAATAACAAACTTAACCACCAAAAAAAGATCTAATAAACTGCAACAATAAGACAGATAGGCAAATTGGAAGCACAACACAACACCAAGATTTTGACGTGGAAAACCCGGTTAAGGGAAAAAACACGGTGGGAACCTACCCACAGTAAGATGATACTCTGCAGTAGTATGTGAAAATATTACAATGGGGAATGCACATGCATTCAGGCACACTGCCTAGAGCTCACTGCTCAAATGATAATGGCTCGGAAAGCTACAACCCTTAGGGAAGTTTGACTGACTTACAACAAGATTCAGAATACAATCCTGAAGAAATGAAGTGAAAGAATAGCATCTCCAAATGCCTGATTACAGTTCTGGTTAAACACAGATGTCTTCCCTGCAACACCAATCTCTCCTCAAACTCAACACCGGAGGATAAATCACTTGTTCGAACATAAACCTCTCTCTGATGATCTAGACTTAACATCGACACCTAAATTACATGAATATATCACCTATATACATAAATCATCAACCTTGATAACAAGATCAGCTAAACCCTCAACTCTCGATTGGAAAATTACAACATACGATACAAAGATCGACCACATGATAATATAATAGTTTACATAGCATAACATGGTCCTAAATCAAATTCTCAAATGCACAAATTGATTGGAAATCACGCCAAGGTCAACCGCAACACACTACACCACCAGAAATACATCATAACACAAAAATCAATACCGGTTGATGAAAACCACCAAAAAATCGCACAACGATCAATGCGGATTGTCAAAGCAAATAGGACATAAATAGGAAACACTAGCAAGCACGTTAGAATCATCAAGAACAACTGTACCAACACCACTTATCAAATCTTCATCGATCAACATCTGAAAGCTCAAGAACACAACCAATCAGCAATTGTCATGAAGAAAGATAACTTGCAGAGCACCAAATCACGAACCATCTGAAATGAAGATACACAAGACCATCCCCAACAATATCTCAAAAAATCAGCACAAGATCTGATCACATTGGAATATACCGGAGGATATACCGAACTCTATAAAACAATGATCAGTAAAGCAACAACAAAACCGGATCATAAGATCTTCCCAATCAACAATCACCGAAACAAATCATAGGAATATGTTGACATCAACGACAACAACATATCCTAGCAACAACAATGTATGACAATATCCAACAGTTCGTCATAGTCAATATTTATCTATGTGCATTGTTAAAGGGAGGATTTATTGTACCAATGAGATAGAGTTCCTATTGCTTAAAATATCTTAGTAGTGGTCTTAGTTGAATATTGGCTACCTATGAGCTGCTCACAAAACTCACACTAATACATTTGTTCATTTAGGTCCAACACACCTAAATAGGGTTCCATCAACTCTCCACCTTAATATGGCCCACTTGTTGAGTTGATAGATGAGATAAGAGGGATATAAAAGTGGTCTTTATGTCTTATCAAGTCTCAATGAGATTCATCCCATTTTGAAGTATGATTTGATTTTTATAAATTTAGTCTTTTTATATACTCTAAAGAGTAAAAGTTCCTCGGGCTTGGAGAACTACAAAGATCATCATTTTGGGAGGATTCTAGAGTGGATAGCATCTTGTCAAGTTGTTTACATAAATCTTGGCCCTAGACAAGATTTGTTACTTTAATGTTGATATCCTATTCCATTATTTAATAATCCAACTTTCTTTTTTTTGACATATTTGTACATGAAGGAGATAATGTCTCACTTATTATTGCATTCATCTCACTATGAGAAATTATGTGTTTAAATTGTTGAGGGACTTAAAGAAGGTTTATTCTTGTTTCTTTAGAACCATGCACTCTTCCTTGTAGTCTTTGAGGATGTTGCTCATGAATGATAGAAAATGACAATCCACAGTTATATCCTTCAATGTGAGCGATTGTGAGACTAAAATTATGTCATAGATGTATACTATGAGATCTTTGGAAAAGAAAAAAGTTATTTAACGTAAATGGTTTATAAGAATGACATGAAAACCTTAAATTGTAGTGAACCTTCCATCTAGGGTAAAGGACTGCACGATTAACTCTAGTATTTTTGACCAAATTGGTTTCATAGAGAGACTATTGTAGCCACTTGAAGCAAGCTTGAATAGTTTGTTTCTTAGTATCCTTTAAAAAATAGAATCAATTCTATCCTTGAATATATTTCTTCCTTATAACCCGTTCCTTTCCATAAATCGACAAAGTGTTATCCTTCCAACCCTTCATAGAAACCTTCATAGCTTCAAGCTTGTATCCATGGAACTTTTCAAGAAATAGAATCATGCCTCCATCCTCCAAATTTTTCTAGACTAACCCTTTCTCCTAATTACATCACAAGAAGGAGGCTTGACTCTTCTTCTATCCTTGCCCATCATTGAGATAACAAGAAAAGGATAACTAGCTAAATGGAATTACAATGCAGGCCTCACCGAAGAAAACAAAGAAGGCCCAAAGAAACACCCATAGTCCTTGTGATTTGACCTAGGATAATTGTGAAATTGAATAGCATTTCCGATGTGCCTTTTTTGCAAATCATTAATAATATAATGGTTTGAACATTAAAGGGTAAAGGGTCATGATATTTCCAACTTTTCAAGAAAAGGTTAGAGACCCCAGGGTTGGCGAAGTTATCAACATGTCTAATGCCATCCCTATAAATGTGCAAAATATGACATTCATCAAATGAATTAATGAGGGCTATGGAATCCCTAATGGGGGTCTCAACAAATTAACACATTGGATCTTCTTCAAGCATTGAATGTTATTTAAAGAGTCTCTCTCAAGTGAAACCTTTTTGAAACCTTGAGAATGTGTTAAACACCCAGTAGGATTCAGAGGGGGGGGGGGTGAATCAGTCCGAAACTTAAAAAATGATTATTAATCAACTTATTTAATATCAACAATTTAATCATTGGCACTTCAGGCAGAAACATGTAAACACATGAACACCATATTTACGTGGAAAACCCCAATAGGGAAAAACCATGGTGAGAATCTAACTCACATTATGAATAACAATGTTTACAACATTTTAGGCTTGCAGCCAAGTAGCACCAACACCTAAAGGACTTCGCAAACTAAGACGCAGCATTTTAAGAAAGATACAAAAGTACTTGTACAGTTGAGAAACACTTCTTCAGGATAAAATACAAACTACTGCTGAAGGATTCATTGTCAATCAGCAACAAATGAAATAGTTGAATTGAAATTGAGAAGAATTCCCCTGATAATGAAATTGTCCTTGAAAAATAATAAAGTGACTAGTAACATGGTAAACATATTTGATGATCTCAACTATCATATCACACTGTCTTGCAGATATATCGGCTTCAAAGCTCTTCTCAAGCTAACTTTTGCATCACCACAAACTCAAATCTACTTGCAAATCATTTGCATACACTTCTCACACAATTCACTTCTCATCCTTACTCAATTCATCCATCCACACATCTTATATATGAGATATAGTATTAAAATCTTAATCAAAGGTCAGCCAAAACAGAATAAGCAATTGTAAAGGGGAAAAATTTGATTTGGCAATTTGCAACATGGAAGGAGAAATCACCAAATCAATTTTCGCTTTGTGGGGAGATTCCTTTACATTCAAAAGAGGGGAGGAATCCACTAGATTCAATCACAAATCACATAAGGATTGAATGCTAAGTGGATTGATTGATTATAATGTGTGTTTCCCTCTTTTGTAAGTTGAAATGCCGAATTAGGGTAACATGCTAAAATTGAAGACAAAATTGGGAAAATACTGAGCTATAGGTTTTGGACTTTGTAGTGCACCTGGATCTGAGTAATATAAGCTGATTGAGATCTGCCCTGCGAAAATGCCCCGAAAAGTAGGGACCATGATGCGGCAACACTGTCCTCCGAAGTTTCTGCACACCAAAAAGGGTATTTATGTCTCTGTGTCTGAAGCTTATTTCTAGAAGTACAACTGCACACTTATTTCCTATAAACGGAAAGAAAGGGAAATAGGTTGGGAATAGGGGCTTTCCTTTGATCAAACCCTGGTTTTGGAATTATGACTGAAAATTGAATGATTATACCTCCTTGTGAAGTTTTTCTTGCCTCCACATGGAATTAGGATTTCATGAAATAGGATGTAGATCTCCACTTCAATGCTTGAATCTTGACTTTATTGCTGCTCCAAGGCTTGAAGGAAGGCTAAAGATGCTCAATTGTTCTTCAATGCTTGAATAATTGATCTCATGTGATTGCCAGATGCTTGATAGATGAACGTTAGATCTTGTGTCTATATTCAAATGAGAGGAGAAATCCTCTTTATATACTAGCCCATTGAGAAAACTGATTAATTTTTCGACATGAGCAGACATGGGGAGCGAAATCCCACTCAAATTTGAAATGGGAAAAAGGGTTTAAATTGGGCTCATTTTAGGGAGGACTATGGCGCCACGTCCTGGGCTTGCCCTATTTTAGGTTAGGATCAAGGTGTATGTCAAGTGCAAAATCAAAGTTTTTGATGTTTTTGATGTGCATGAGCATAATGAGGCTTTCAACCAGGCCAAGGGGCGCAAACACTAAGGTGAATATCCAAATGCGGTCGAAATTGCAAGAGGTGCAATTTTAGGACGCTACAATAATATTACACAAAATAAGCCATTGAGACCTAAAATACTTCGATTGGTCCACTCCAAGAGAAAGAGGTAACCAAAACATATTATAAAACGTCATCCCATGAATGATCCGACAGTCCGCTCATGCTAATATATGTTCCAAAGGACATTACAAAGCATAACTTGTAGATATAATCAACTAGTCGACCACATAACCATTTCCAATGTAAAATACTCCATGCAGATCTCTACAAACCAAAGTGAGACCCAAATAAACATCTTAACACATCTTCCAACACATTCTAGACCAAAAAAACATGATCCACTAAACCAGAATGCAATTAACAACATATCTGGAGGGTAGCAAAAGCAATCGAGACCACCTTGAATACAGGATGACACAACTAACACAAAAAGAGTACTCAGACCAACATTCATCCAAATAACCAAGGTCTAACAATGCATATCTAGACCAATATCTATTTGGATAACCAGGTTTGATATCAATGACAACCATACAAGCTCATGCTAACAATAATCTCTAAGAATGTCCCCCTTTGTTATTGATGGCAACACCAGAAGACCAAGAAACAACAACACCAAAAAAAAATTATATTCTCACAACTCTCTCCAATAATTTCACAATTCTCTCCCCTTTGACAACAAAGATAAAGGGCTTTGTAAGACAAATAGAAACATACTAACCACTCACATCACTACTCCCCCTGAGACTAGCATCAACATCAATCTAGGAAACAAAGATAAGCATCGAGTCTCCCTCTAGAAAGATGCACCACCGAAAATGCATCTAGTTAGAAAAAGGAGGGGCAATAAACCCTAACTTTTGCTTGAGATACTTAAACATATCCTTCATCAATGTCTTTTTGAAAATGTTTGTTATCTGTTCTGATGTAGAAATGTATTCTAGTCTGATTTCCTTTTTTGCAACATTTTCCCTCAAGAAATGATAACGGATTAAAATATGTTTAGTTCTTGAATGCATAATTGGATTTTTTGAAATGTTTATAGCATTGGTATTATCAGAGATAATAGGAATAGCTTAATCATATACATATCTAATATCCTTAAGAGTTTGCTTCATCCACAAAACTTGAGTATAGCAAGATACTGTGGCAATATATTCAGTTTCAACAATTGTCAATGATATAGACTCATGTTTCTTACTCATCCATGAAACCAATTTGT
Organism: Cryptomeria japonica; assembly: GCF_030272615.1. Classification (NCBI taxonomy): domain Eukaryota; kingdom Viridiplantae; phylum Streptophyta; class Pinopsida; order Cupressales; family Cupressaceae; genus Cryptomeria; species Cryptomeria japonica. The sequence goes on along the minus strand of NC_081407.1, from coordinate 55,867,796 downwards.
CTCCCAAAAATAATTCTCCACCACTTGTATTCTTCTTATCATCAACACTTCTGACCCAATCAACATATGTACTTGCCTTCAACATGAAGTCTCCACCTCTCTTGTACCATAAACCAAAAACTTGAGTCACTATCAAATATCTAAAGATCCCTTTTATTGCTTAATCATGAGTCTACTGTGAACTAGCTTAAAATATTGCAACAAGATATACAACCTACATAATATCTGGTCTAGAAGCGATAAGATACAATAGTCCACCAATCATAGATCTATACTTCTTTTTATCAACATCTGAGGATGCATTATATTTTCCTAACTTGCATCTAATAGCTAAAGGGGTAGTAACATGTTTACAATTTTCCATATTAAACTTCTTCAACATCTCTTTAACATACTTAGCTTTAGAAATAAAAATTCCATCATCCAGCTGTGTAACTTGAAGTGCAAGGAAAAATGACATTTCTCCAAACATAAACATCTCAAATTCTTTTTACATCTCTTCTACAAATTCTTTGCACAAGCCATCACTTCCTTCAAAGTTAATATCATCAACATAGAAAACAACAATGAACAACTTAATGCCTTCAACCTTAAAAAATAAAGATTATTGTCTACAATACCTTTCCTAAAATTCTGTTGTAACAAATATTTGCCTAGTCTTACATACCACGATCTAGGTGCTTGTTTAAGGCCATACAATGCCTTCTTTACTCTGCAAACCATGTTCAGATTATTTGAGTCTAAATCCACGTGATTGTTCAATATATACCTCTTCCAATTCTCCATTCAAAAATACTAACTTAACATCCATTTGATGTACTCTAAAGTTCTTGTAGGCAAAAAATGCAAAAAACATTCTAATAGCTTCCATCCTAGGAAACAAAGGCAAAAGTTTCTTCAAAGTCAATACCTTCTACCTGCGAGTAGTCTTTACATACCAACCTTGCCTTGTTTCTTGTGACTTGTCTTTGTTCATTTAGTTTGTTTTAGAACACCCACTTTGTTCCTATCACATTCTTATCCACCAGTCTAGGTACCATCTCCCAAGTTTGATTCTTTTGTATCTGATTTAATCCTTTTTCCATAGCTTTAACCCAAATTTCTTATTTTCTTACTTATTCATATGATTTAGGTTCAATAAGTGAAATAAAGCGACAATTAGTTTGCTCATTTACCTTTGTAACACTTTTTGTCTAGACTCCTTTATTTTTGTCTTCAATTATTTGATCTTCGAAATGATTTCTTTGTAAAAATTTCGGGGTATTAATTTTTTGTTCCACTTCTCTATCCTCTTCTTCTACTTCATTGGGTTTGTATTCATTGCTTCCTTCCGGAGTTGTCTTTTCTTTTGTACACCAGTAGGTAGGATCTCAAATTCAATCTCTTGAACAAGTTCTGGGGAAGTTTATTCCCATGCTTCACATACTTTCACATTTGTATTCTCCACTATCTTGTTCAATATTTTATTGTAATACTGGTAAGCCTTGCTATTTGTAGCATATCCCAAGAATATTCTTTCATCAGCTCTAGTATCAAACTTTTCGAGGTCAACATCTCTTTTGATATAACACTTCTAAAGATTCTGAAATATTTCACAATAGGTGGTCTTCCATACCACAACTCATAGGGTTTCTTTGTATTATTTATCCTTATTTGAACCTGTTGGCATTTTTTATGTTTATGTTGTGATTGTCATTGATGGACACACACTTGCATTGAGATCCCCTTTATATGTATGAGTTAGAGCACAACTGGTATTTGTTCCAACCGGTATGTTGAATTATAGTCTATAGACTATTGTTGTTTTGAAGAATGTGTTTCCCGGTCTGAAGCGGCATGTTGACCCCAAGCGGTTCGTGGATCCCAAGCGGTACGAAGGACCAAAGTGGCATAACACATTTTTACCAGTCTTCATTTTTGTCAAACCGGCAACCGGCATTTTGTATGAACCGGTAATACTCTATGATGAGTTACCAACCGGCATTTTGTGATGAGTTACCATCCACCGATTTTTTGACGGTGCCGACACATTAACGGTGATTTTTGTGTCGTGTTACCAAGTTGGTCCAGGTTCATTGAACCTAGGAAATTGTAATGTAATCCTATTGGACCGACATGAAATCAGGTTCCTTTATAAGGACATCATGTTTAGGGTTTTATGTTGTAGATGAGGTCGCAACAAAAGTTTATATTGTTGCTAGGGTTTAAGGTGATTGAGGAGTTGGAAAGAATATGAATGTGTAGAAGACTGAAGTAATGCAAGAGTGCATTAAGAACGAGCTATCAAGGATCTAACCGAGCAGTCTGTGCTATTAGATAGATCAAACGCTTGTTGATTACTCACATATTTGACAAGTCTGTAACCCTTAACTGGGTATGCCCAAAAGCCTTTTGTAAATCCTCTAACAAGGTGGTTCACATCTGTGGATCTGAAATCCTCTAGCAAGGTAGTCTTTAATCGGACTTATCTCCTGATAGAGATTGAGATTCCTAACAGGATCTGTTCTGGTAAAGAACATTGTAAGACCTTAACTGGTCTGGTTCCTATTCTGCAGATAGTTACTTGTGAGTTTCATCTCACCGTGGTTTTTCCCATTTGGGTTTCCACGTCAAAATCTATTGTGTTACGGTGTTTGTGCTTCTGTGGGTGAATGCATTATTAGCTATTTGGTTTGCATGTTTGTTAACCGGTTTGTCTGTTAAACTGTTTTACCAGTTTACTGTTAGTCTTGCAAAGTGTTTAAGTGCAAAGATTTTTGGCATACTAATTCACCCCCTCCTCTTAGTATTCATCAAAACCATATTAAGATTGCAAACAACAGTATGCACAACTGTTTTTCAATAAACATTTAACTAAGTCATCATCTTTCATCATAGTTCTAGCCATCTTAATAATAGTTTTACTTTTCCTTTCAACCACACCATTCTATTGAGGGGTTCTCAGAGCATAAAGATGCTTCCTAATGCCATATTCCTCACAGAAATTGTCAAAATTATTTGAAGTAAATTCTCCTCCTTTATTAGATCTTAAGCATTTATTTCTAGCATCAACCCGATTCTCTATCATTGACTTGAAAACTTTAAATATTTCAAAAGATTCATATTTTTCCCTAAAAAATGTAACCTGTGTCATTCTAGAATAATCATCAATGAGTAACATAAAATACCTTTGACCATTGAGTCTGCAGGCCCTTCTAGCACTACATAAGTCTGTGTGAATTATCTCCAATGGATGTGATGTAGAATACTCCATGTTCTTTAAACTTCTCCTTGTTTGCTTTCTTAATTGACATTCCCTGCACACAATGTCTATAGGCTTGATAATTCTTGATAAATCTCTTATTTCTTTATAGTTATTGATCTTTATCATGTTATCAAAGTTAACATGTCCCATCCTCTTATGCCATAACCAACATTCATTACTCTTACTCAGATAACATCTATTTCCACTTCTGTCCTTTATGTAGTAAACATTTCCACTTGGACCTTGACTCCTTCTGCTACCAACTTTCGAGTTCTACCTTTTCTAATCATACATCCAGTTTTTTTAAACACAACTTCATAACCTCTATTGCACATCTTATTGACATTCAACGAAGTATGTCTCAATCGATCTACATAATAAATACCATCGGTTTTATGCTTACCATCAATTGAGATGCTTCCTATTCCACATATTGGTATAGTTTCCTCTCCTACAAATTTTATAGATCCATCATCATACTTCTTCAGAGTGATAAACTTGTCTTTGCCTTTGGTTATATAATTTGAGCATTTGGAATCAATGATCCCTGATCTAGGTTCAACTTTAGCATGCAATGCAGTTTTTTCTTCTGGTCTTTTAGTTCTTTCCTGATACTTCTCCTCTATGGCCATAAATAAGGATTCTTAATTCAGGTCTTCAGTAACTTATTTAGATGAATGTGATTTCATAGAACATAAACTCATTTTCCCTTCATCTCTATCATTCGTTCTTCTCTTAAAGTGATTTCTTTTATATTTATTTTATTTTCGTTATCCTCAAACTTTTTTTAATCTTCTTTATATATATATTTAGAAGAATAATAATCAATTCTTCCATAATTAAAACATTTAAAGAGTAACATAACTTTATATTTTCCAGTTCCTCAATTCGGTCTTCTTACAATGTTTGCTTCAATCTCATCCAGGTTCTCATTAGTTTCCGATTCAACTCTTGATATTGTTCAAACATTGAATGCAAACTACTCTTTGATAGGATTTTATATCTTCCATTTCTTTGATCTCATATGTAGATAATGTACCAATAAGCTAATCAGTTTTGTAGTTGTTGAAATCATGACATTCTTCAATTGCATACTTCTTCATTTGTAGGGTTTTTTCAATGTAAATAATATTTTCATGATAACATCACTTTCGTCAAGTATTCCTCCAACATCTCAGATAGCTTCTGTTGTATCATTCACTCTATGTATGTAACTTTCAATGCTTTCATCATCAGCCATTTTGAAACCTTCAAATTTATGCTTCAGGTTCAAGAGTCTTGCTTGTTGAGTCTTCAGATCACCTTCATATGCATAACATAAATTATTCTAGATTCCCTTAGCTTATTTCATTCTTGTAACTTTGCCAAATACTTTATCACTAAGACAGTTGATAAGAATTGTTCTATCTTTTGCATTTGTCTCCCGAGCCTTGATCTCATTCGGAGTTGATGATCCATTCGAAGGTTGTTAATAGCCAGTCTGTATAATCTCCCAGATTCCATTAGTGCTTCCAAATAAGAATCCATTATTTCCTTCCAATAATTAAAGTTTGTTCTATTAAACATTGAGCCTTTAACATGAAGATCCAATGCCATTTCAAGATCTACCTCAAGTGGTTAAGCTTTCCAAAGAGGAACCTTGCTCTGATACCAATTGTTGAACACCTAGCAAGACTGAGAGCGGGGGTGAGTCAATCTGGAACTTCAAAAATAATTATTACTCCTTATTTAATATCAACACATTAGGTAGAGACACATAAACACATGAAAACCAGATTTAATTAGAAAACCCAAATAGGGAAAAACCACAGTGACAATCTAACTCAAAATATGAATACCAATGTTTACAACATTTTAGGCTTGCAGCCAAGGAGCACCAACACTTGAAGGACTTGCAGAATTAAGGCGCACTGCCTTAGGCAAGATACAAAAGGACTTGTAAAGATGAAGAACACTTCTTCGAGACAAGACACAAACTGCTACTAAAGTACTTATTGTCAATCAACAGTGAATGAGTTGCTAGACTAAAATTGAGAAGGATTCTCCTCATCATGAAATTGTCCTTGAACAATAATCAAGCGACCAATAACATTGCAAATATTTCTGATGATCTCCACTGTCATAGCACACTGTTTTGTAGAAAAAATCATATTTATGAGATACAACATTAAAATATTAATCAAGGGTTAGCCAAAATAGAATAAGAAATATTACACAAAAAAGCCACCCAAACCTAAAATACTTAGATTGGTCCACTCCAGGAGAAAGAGGGAACCAAAACATATCATAAAACATCATCGCATGAATGATCCGACAATCTGCACATGCTAACATATGTTTTAAAAGATGTTGCAAAGCATAATGTGTACATATAATCAACCAGTCAGCCACATAACCACTTCCAATGCAAACTACTCAATGTGGATCTCCACAAACCAACGTGAGACCCAAACAGACATCTCAACACATCTTCCAACACATATCTAGACCAAAAGAACATGATCCACTAAACCTCAATGCAACTAACAACATATCTGGAGGGCACCAAAAGCATTCCAGACCACCCTGAATATAGGATGACACAATCAACACCAAAATATTATCCAGACCAACATCCATCTAGATAACCAAGGCCAAGGTCTGACAAAGCATATTCGGACCAATATCCATTTGTATAACCAGATTTGACATCAATGACGACCATACAAGCTCATGCTAACAACAATCCCCAACAAAATGTGCCAGTTTTAAATTGTTATAGCCTATTGTAGCTTCAATAAAGTCATTTATCTAGGTACCCAAAGTGAGTGTCAATTGGTATCTTTCAGTTATAATAAATATACTTGGTTATTTTTTAAAAGGTGACCCTAGTGGCTCTTTTGAATTCCATGTATGCATTAGTTTTACCAAAAAGAATTTCTAATAGGTAAAAGTAACCTAAGTGGTGGTAAACATTATCTTGATTTGATAGGTACTCCTACTAAAAAATGGCTATATATGTAGGAGATATCAAAAAATTAATTTACAGTGCAACTAGCCACCTGCAAAGTTTTGTCCAACGGGAGATAGATAGAGGTATTTGAGAAAAGCTTGTTTAAGCTAATGGAAATATAAGATTACGTATCCATGTAGAACTATTCATAGGGATTTTGATCTTTACTATCAATTTAGTGATCTTCTTTAACATCATTGGTTCTATATGTTAATTAACTAGTCATTAGATTTTTCAAATAGGACATGTAAGAAAGTTGGTTTAAATAATGTGTTATATGACATCGCACTTATACAAATTCAAATCATCATATAGCTAAGACTATATTTCATTAAACTCTTGGGAAAGAGTTATAAACATGTCTTAAAAGCCATTATGTTTCCAATTAGATATTCTTACCTATAATGAGTATGTATAATTGGAAAAGCTTAGGTTTGGTAGTCATAATATTTAATTTTTTCTTGATTTGATCATGAAAGTTAAAAAAATTCAATAGTAATAAGTCCTTTTTAGGATCTTGGTGGAAATGAGCAACAAATTTTATTACTGTAAAACTTTGGTACCTTCTCGTATTTCAATTGATAACTATGTGTGACATCTCTATCATTTCCAAAAACCTATCATTGAACATCATTATTAGGAATAGAGGGGTCACATAACCTTTTATTTTCTTGAATTTTTTTATGTTATGGTAGAAAGATGTTTGAAGACAAAAAGGAAGGTTTTTACAAACATAATATAAAATATACCACTTAAAGTTTGAGCCATATGGATAATAGGGGACAATTTAAGGGCTGAAGAAATAGAACTCAATGGACTCAAGAGGGATAGGAATTTTAAATCAATTTTGTAGAAGAGACTTCGAGAATTTTCCTTTGTTAGCAAGGATAAGTATACAATAAAATTATGGTAATGTCAAATTTTATTGGATTTTATATTGAATAACTCTTTATATCCAACTATTGGAAAAATGATCATTTATACATGTAGATGCGTCATTGAACATTGATATAATACTTTAGTCAAAATTTTACATAATGTTTAATTTTATTTAAGTTTAGATTGAATGTGTTTACATTGTAGCTAATTATTATCCTAACGATAATTTAGACATGTAGATGCATCATTCAACTTTGATACAATACTGTAACATTTTTTCACTTTTCTAGACAAGATAAGGTTGTTAGAAGATTAAATGATATCTGGAACCCTATTATAGATTTTGGGGAAGGGTGATATCAAGATAATTTTAAACTTTTAATATAGTGTTAGGAGATATATGAAATACTCCCTGACATTGACATAATCTATTGCAGTCACCTTAAATCTTAGCAATAAAGCATGATTTGATATACTTATATATAAATTGACCAATTGACCTCTCATGTAGCACATGGTATCTTATATCTGTATTTTATTTTATGAAATAAAGTTCAATTATAATTATTACCATTTTATATTTGTCATGTAGATCATGGTTTGATAAGTTTTGTAGTATGAAAAATATGTGTTAACTTGTTTAAATTATTATTGATTTTATGGCAACATAAATGACTAGAATTTTTTTGATAAAGCATGAATAGAATAATTGGGAAGTATCAAAAAATTTCTGCTTCTACGGGAGACAAACTAGAGTTATCAGATAATCTAGAGGTATGCTTTGGACATTATCTATTATATTCATTGAGTTAATTGTATCACAATAAACATAAGTTAAATAATGAATGACAGTTTTACTATTTGGATTTATTTTTCAATAATTTTAATGAAGCTTTACGGTACTTTTATTTGAAACTATTATATTAATTTAACTATTTATGAAATTACTAAGAATTGATTCAATTATAATTTAATTGAATGGTTTTTTTTTTTTTTTCAAAATTAATTGAATGGTTGTTATGTTAGTTGAAAATAAGTTTTTTTTTCTTTGATTCAAAATCCATTCATGACCGAATTCTATCTATCTCTCATTTTGTAACCTGAATCTTTTTGGCATTGGAAATGGAATGAAAGTAGTAGAACCAAATTTTTTTTTTTATTATAAATAATCTAATTTAAGACATTATCTTGATGCTCTACTTGTATTTATTATCCATTACATGGATTTGTAAATTAGGTCATATCACCTTGTTTGTCTATATGTTACAATGTTTCTATAAAATGTAGTTGTTCCCAAGTACCACATGATCTAGTCTATGAGGCTCACCACACATACATCATATTGTTTATTTTTTATCAATATATCCTTCTAACAACAATATACTTAGATGAAGAAGTATCTAGTGGTGTAAGAGCAATCTTGAATCACTTAAAAAATTGTACTTTATTTTTTTTCGTTGATTTATTTAATTGTTTTGGATCTTGTCATGAAACTTTTGAGGTTTACGATAGACAAATATTTGGAAAGACTAAAAAATATTACTTACTATTTTAATTAGTCTACCTATATAGGCATGTATGGACTTTAAAACATTGCCAAGGAGAAAATATTTTAAAATGAAGAAAATGGTGGAAAAAATATCTCAAATTTCGTTTTGGAGATATTAGAGTTTTTTGTCTAGATAAATTTCTCCTATAAAGTTTTTGAGTAAAATTTGGAGCACCTTGATGTCCTATAGAAGCTCAAAAAGTGGATAACATCATTGTGACATTGTAGATTTATGCACAAGTTCTTCAACAATATATTATAATACGTAATCAAATGCTCAAGTCAAAAGTTTTGGCTCTCAGAAGATATTCTACAAAATTCAAATTAAAAAAAAAATCTTCTTGAGTAGCAAAAGGAAGTGCGAGAACCCTGGATTCCTATTAAGGGGAGCTACACATTCCAGAATATTCTATGAAATTTATTCATTTCAAGTAAATAGGTGAATAGATATTATAGAAGACGATTCCATTAGTGTAGATTGTGGCTTAAAATTGTAGACTTTTCCTTGACAATTGATTCTCCTTATAGTGAATCAAGCCCATATGGATGTAACATTATAATTTCTAAGTTTATTTTTATTTTTATTTTATTAAGAAAATAAAAAATAGGTTGTATTCTTTCCAACATTTTCTTTCTCAATATCTATTTTTATGTGATGTGTGTTGCACGGTGTAGCCCTTCGTTATCTTCTTTTATCCATGATTGAAAAATTGGATACAATTAAGACTATATTTATATGTAACATTTTGACCTTTGTGATGCTGATAAGAATATGCCCCAGAGCCATTGTGATGTTTCTATTATTTCTCATTTTCTATTCCATATAGAGTTTTGTATGTTAGGTACCTAAAGTTAGGTAACATACCCCCAAAAGATGTTGGACTCTACTCTTTGAGCCTTTCTATTAAATTTTTTGAGCCGTCTTCTTCAAGGTAGATACTAGATAATATGTGTGAAATTCCGAAAACAGAAGATAACTTTAAATGAGAGTAATTTCATAGATTCTTTCTTCTCTAAAGAAACTTTCTCAATCAAAATTTATTTAAAATTCGTATCGTCTCCATCTAAGTGACAGGATACGGCGATTTTCATGGATGAGGTTTGAATTTAATCGAATTTCAAACTTCTATAAAAAAAACTGAATTTAATCGAATTTCTTCTATAAAGTACTGTTATCTGCCTCTAAACACAACTCAGCTGGTCATGGTTATTCTTTGTATATGTTTTGTATCTATTGGGTCATGGGTGTCTGCAATTGCTGGGTCGCCCTCGGATTTTCTCCAACAAGGGTCGCTATTCTGATAATTTATTAGAAGTATACATATATTTAAAAATAAACAAAATTATAGAAGGCAAATTTTATCCGAATTTTTTTTCGAGTTTTTCCCTTGTCGAATTTCTTCCAAATTTCATGGCTGTCGAATTTGAATTCAAATTCGAACCTTGTGACTTAGGTCTCCATCATACATGTCTCATGAGCGATTATTACATTTTCTTGAATAAGGAAAATCTAAATCCATTGAATAAACTATAGGTTTTCATGCATATAATGAATATTGATATGAACATGAATAGACACACTTGTGTTCTTAGGCCTTTTATTCTACTGAAATCGAGCCTTTTAAGTAATGTTTTTACTTGGATTGTTGTTATAGCATTTGGAAAGGATTGAACTATCCATTAAACGAAAAAGGAAATTCTAGACGACACTTGATTAGAGTAAGAGACTAAACTAGGTGCCATGAACAAATCTAGAGTTAGGAAATACAGTAAAGAATCAGGTTTAAGCTTGATGTATGTTTTATGAGAGTTTTGTTTTAATCGTTTATTTTTATAAATTGCTAAATTAAATCATGGAAGAAAAAAAAAAAAAAAAATTCGATATACCTATATTTTTTATGAATTGTTTTTACGAGTGATTTTTTCTTAAAAAACTCATCTTTTAAAAAACTATTGATTGTGATTTTCAACAATTTTTCAAGTTTAAACAAAATTAAAATAGCATTTAAATCATATCTAAAATCTAAATCAATCTCCTAGCAACTTGTGATGCCCCCAAAACTTGAGAAATGATAAAATTGTTTTCTAAATAACATATTTGTGCTATACTTTAAGAGTACAACTACAAACGATGTTTCATTGGAACATGGATGCAAGGTGCAATGAGTTAGAAACTTGCAAGGTGATAGGAGGCAGTACATTTGAGTCAAAGGTAGGGAATATTTTATCATAACACTACTACAAATACATTCTATAACTTCATGTCATATAAATAGTATTTAGACAAAATCAAACCAACGCATACAAATAGATGAATACAGAAGAAGGATCTTTCATTTTAAATTAGCAAGATTAAAAAATCTATTTTATTTCAATGGACTTCCATCCAATGAGATATTATTCTAAAATTATGATAGGTGAACGGTCTATAATCTGATGTTATATTACAAGTTGTTGTTCATATTTCATAGTTTGTGTCTACTTTATCAAGGTTTAATTTTATCTATTGTTGCCTCAATTTTTAAAATTTTCATTTTTCCCTTCTTAAGCCTAAAATCAAAGTTCATACGTCACTCTTCACCTTGATATGTTTACTTTACATTGCCAAGTCTTATTTGTAGTCGAGATTTCGTTGAACCTTTGTAGCCAATCGACATGCTAACAAGTCCTCAAAACCTTCATCTGGGTTCACAAGCTTAAGAAATCCCCGATCATCCGAGCCTCTTGAAAATGTTATAGGTCTTCATGATGTATGAATTCTTGCAGTCGGTCAATCAGGAAATATTGGAACCCATGTATCCTTCGCTATCTTGGTTCACTAGTTCAACATTTTGCCGACTGCCCGACTCAAAGCATTTCTGACTGTCGAGGCACATTGTCTTTTCGTGACGTTGGCCAGTTCGGTTAATTCATGACCAACAGACGATAGAAGACATGAGAAGTGTGTTAGCACAATTTTTAAGAGAAGTTGCAATTCCATAGCTGTCAGAATTAAATGCATTTAATGCCTTGATCTTTGAATGGCCTCCATCTTTCTAACTTCTTTTTCAGCTCAAACATCAAACAACAAGAGCTTTGTATTTTTTGCATCGCGGAGGAGGTTGCAGAGAAGCAAAGAGGCAAGTTAAAATCAATTTAACGCATTTCTTTACCCTCGTCTCTTTAGGGTGTCCTTTTCAAGCGAGTTGTCTTAAAGGTCTTAAATGTTCCTCTTCTGGTCTCGTGCAATGTATTTCCCCTGAGTGTTTACAAACTCACTTGCTGAGATTCCAATACTATAGAATTCTTTTGGTTGATCATTTATTGTGCTTGAAATTCTGGCCCTTCTTGATGCCACAAAGAGTAGGGCACGACCTGGATGGTATTGATAATGTAAAGGAGGAAGACACTTGTCCCTTAGATATTCAGAGAAGAATGCAACATGACTCTATAAGGGTCATTTTTTCTGGAAGTTTTGTTTAACTATTTGTAGTGTCATGAAATTGCGACCCTTGCAATTTGCGACCGCATTAGGGTCCTCACACATATGATTCGAATGGCTAAGCCTAATTGGAGACGAGAGACTTGCTCGACAACTGAAACTGCATCTTGCTTGCCCTCTGCACTGCCAAAACTGCATCCTGTCCTTAAAAAAAGGGCAGGACAAGGGTGTGGTGCCCCTGTCCATGCCCCATTTTGGGGCAGCACCCTTTTCAATTTTGCATTGGAGGTTGTGCATTGAGTGGGAAAACTCCCCCAGTGTCGGCCTGCAATGGAAAATCAGTCAATTAGCCCTAATTCATAAGTATATAAGTCGCATTTCCCCTTCCATTTTGACATAACATAGATATAAGAGATCACACATTCAAGCATTCAAGTGAATTCAAGCATTCTTTTCCAGCATGGAGCATTGTCAAGTCTCCTTTTGAGGCTAGGTGTTGCATTCAAGTCAAGGATTCAACCATTGAAGAGGAGATTCATTCCAACATTCAACTTCATACAAGCAATTCTATCAACATTTCTATCACAACCTCCCTTGAGGTGATTTCCAGTTCAGTCTTTCATTTACATTTACTTGCAAGTACTTCCTTTCATCATTTGGTTATTTCCAAAACTGAGGTTTGACCTAAAGGCAAACCCCTAATCCCAACACTTTTCCCTCTCTTTTCTGTGTGTAGGTTGCAGGTGCACAGCTGTACTTTCGGATTTGGACTCCATTTACAGAGGCGGAAAAACCCTTTTTGTTTCGCGGATTTTTGGAGGACCGTGTACACTCCCGCCACGGTCTAGGCAACTTTTCCTCAAATTCGCAGGGTGGCTTCCTCTCGACAGACTATTGCTAGATCCAAGTGCACAACTTCATCCTATGCTTCTATTTTGAGTTATAATCAGATCTTTGTCATTTTTTCACTTGGTCATAAGTACACTATTCAATCAATTCAAATCTCAATCTCAAAAGAGGGGATTAACTTACCATCACTCAGAATTCAATCTCTTTCTCTGGAGGCTGAATCTAGTGCATTTTGCCCCCTCTTCTAATGTAATGCATGAAAAGTGTTTGAAGGGGAATCCGAAGTGAAACTTTCATCTCTCCTCGGAGGGAAGAAAATCTTTCCTCTTGATTTCTCATTTACCATTTTTCCAACATTATGTTTTGGTGAACCCGATGTCTTACATGCTTTATTCTGAAAAATCATTGCATATTTTTCATTTGCAAGTTTAATTTTTATGCAAACTTAGTGGTTAATTCATTCAAAACTCTATTTTTTAAAATTAAAATTGAACTTGTGTTTTGAAAAAATTGTTGTCCTCATTTTTGTTTCCAAAAATGAAGGACCATTACATAAAATTTTTGTGAAAAAATGAAAAATTACTCTATGGCACGCTTCCTGAGGCATAATTTCGACTAATCCTTGGACAAGCTTAATCCTCGGTCTATCCTCGAACTACGTTTCAAATTTCGTCGCATTCTAGATTCATTTACTATCTTTCCTTCAATTTTGGGTGTTTTCTCCTTGATTGCAGGTGGAGAATTTTCCTTGAACTGCAAGTTTTAATGATTTCCATTGTTTTGGTCTTTGTAGGGAAATTTTTAGCTTATTACATGTTCACTTTATTAAAAAATAAAAACTTGTAATTTGTTTTAAATTTCCCCTTTATTGTTTTTATTGTTTTTTGGCTTTTTCAGTTAAAATAGGGATTTTTTGGTTAAGTTACAAGTAAACTTGTAGTTTTTTCCAAAAACCCCTACTTTAATGGTTTTTACACTTTATAGGGATTTTAAACCCCTATTACGTGTGTGCAAGTAAATTATAACTTCTTGTGGGGATTTTATTTCCTCTTTGCAAGTGATTTTAAACTTGCATCTCTCTCTAAAAATCCCGATTTTGCCTTGAAAATGAAAAAGTGACAATTTTAAACTTGCACTTTGTCTCCAAAAACCCGATTTTGCTCATAAAGTGCATTTTTGACATTTTAAACTTGCTATTTGGTCAAAAAATCCCGATTTTGCCTAACATGTTGAAAAAGTGAAATTTTAAACTTGTTATATCCTCCAAAAAACCCGATTTTCATTGTTTTATGCATTTCGAACTTGCACTTTGTTCCAAAATACCCGAATTGCAAGGAAAAACGTTTTTGAGGATTTTTAGCAAAATTTTGTGGAGAATTTGTTGGAGGAAGGAGTTTAGGATTCCTTCCTATTTCCATGCATTTTCAAACACCTGTCACGCCACATGGAGGCTAAGATTGCTGGTTTTTAGCTCTATAACAGCAACCACGTTTTCTTCAAAACCACGTTTTTGGCCATTTGGAATGCCACGAATCAGCAATGTTATGAATTGTTTTTGCTTGGAATGATAAGGCATTGAAGGTTGAAAGAGATTCAAACATGTTTCATGCCATTTCCCTTGCATTTACTGCCACGTTTTTCCACATAAGGTGTTTTTGCAAAAACATGGCTAGGGTTTGGCATTGTGGATTCTCTTTATTTATTGGTTTGTCTTCCTCATTCCAAGATTGATTGCATTTTTGGATAGGCATTTTCAGTTTTATTCAAGGTATGTTTTCCTTTCTTTCTTTCTTTCATTTTCTTTTTTTCTTGTTTTCTTAGTTTTCCTTTCTAGTTGTAATTTTGTAAATATGTTGTTCTTCCCCCAAAAATCAGTTTTTGTGTGAGAGATTTTCCCCTTGATATGCAATTTTTGAATTGCATTGTTCTTCCTCTTTTTCCCTCTTTACTTGTATTCGGGAGTTTAAATCTCAATTACAAGTTGACTGGAAATGTTTTGTTATTCCCTTATGGTTAAAGAATTTAACTATTTTTGGTTAAAATTCCAAGTTGAAAAGATGTGAAATACCCCCCCTTTAAAAATGGGGTTTTAAAATTCCGATTGTATGTATTTTCTTTCCAACTTGTATACTTGCAAAAATTTCCCCAAGATCCGAAATTGGTCAAAGTCAAGATTTTCCCATTTCTATATATTTCCTCTCTTCCTCTCACAAAATCGTGAGGTTCAAAAATCAAAGTTTTTCCATTTGAAGAAGGAAGAATGTTATTTGCAACTGAATATGATGTTGCCTTGACACTTTTAAGTCTTCATCACAGTATTCTAGGTTTCCAATCAATGTCAGATTTTTCGTCATCTCCAGTTCCAAAAAAGATGAAGTACAAATATGACAAGTATCAGAACGAGGTTGCACCTTCCCAAGTTTCTTCCCCTTTGGATTGTATCAGAGACACAAAAATAAGGCACGTGGATATGTCAGAGTTTGTCAAGAGGGTGGAAGATCCACAAGATAACAACATGCAGCGGCTGTTGGACAGCCATATCCATCATGCATCTTCCTTCCCGGTGGCTGCCCCAGAACCTGAATTTGTTCTCATTTGCGCCCATCATTTTGACAAAGAGACAAGAGTCATAAAAAATGATGATGGTGAAGCAATAATTAGTCTTGATGTAGATATAATCGAGGTGGTCTTTAGAATACCTCTTGCACATGTTTACATGGAAATCTCCAAAGTGCGTACAACTGAGTATTACGTGAAGAGAGAAAAAGATTGTAAGCGGCATATCAACAGGTGGATCCAAGAGCCACGAGCCTCCTTCTCAAGGTGGGCTAAGTTGTAGTGTTGTGATTTCAAATGGGAGATAGGAGACACCATAACCCTTCTCAGTAGGATGATGGGCCTTGAACATTCTAATGTTTTTGAGCCCTAGATGTACCAGTTTATCATGTTCATAAGGCAATCACATCATATATCATGGGGAGAAGTCATCAGCGATGCCTTGTGTTAACAACTTGCAACAGTCCCTTCCACCATGACTTTCTACATGAACTCATATTTGGTATACTTGGTAGCATCACTTAGACACTTTCTAGGTCTTTCTACCAAGGGTGATCGCTCACTTATACCAGTTTGGGAATATTATGATCAGTTGCCTTTGAGACCTAGCAGATTGCATTTCAGAAGAGTCCAAGATGCATTCTTCGGTTACTTCATGTGTCAGTTTGATAGAACTCTGAGGAACAAAAGGGTATCAGATGAGACATGGGAAAGGGTGAGCGAGTATGGATGCTTGTTTCTACAGTTTCCTACCTTTACCTATATGAGAATCAGATGCTATAGTGGTCAGCCATATATGCTTCCTAGATACCCAACTGATAGGATCATTCTTATGGAGTTAGGAAGACAGATCATGGCTGTCCACACTTTTCAGTCTGCTAAACACAAGGTTGGAATGAGGATCTCTACAACAAACCCATTAAAAATTGGCTGGTATTCCCTTGTCACATTTGTGAAAGCTAAGGCCATGGAGACTGAAATGCAAGAAATTAAGCTCAAAAGGTTTAAACCTAGAGTTGATTTTGATTACAGGGGTATGAAGGAGAAGATCAAGAAATCCTTTGTGCACGTGCATTGCATTGAAGACATTTGGGTTGATCTCCGCACAGAGGTCGAGGTTCTAAAGATGGATTACTGCAGACTCACTGTTGAGCAAATTATTGGTTTGAACTTGGTGGATATCCCACAAGGGATGATTGATGATGTGCACGTACTTGATTCTGAATACATTTCGCAGATGGTTGAGGAAGTTCTACTTCCTTTGATCCAATGGTCACACAAAGAGTGCATATCCATCCTTGAGAGATTTCAGCCTATCTTGGCTAACACCAACGCATGGTTGAAAAATAATGCTATTAGACTTATAAAAATCAAAGTTGGAAAAGAAGATGATTCTACGAGGCCTCTTGGACGTAAGTCCGACATTCAGGTTGAAAATAGGGAAGGTGCATCATCTTCGGGCACAAGGATCAAGTTGCGAGTTAGTAGGGAAGTAGTGCTTCCTCCTGAGGAGACGACAGTTCATGGGAAGGAAAAATCATGTTTTCATGTTCAGGTGGTTGATCTACATAATCCAGAAGAAGGGCAGCAATCTGATGATGCTACTAAGTCTCCAGTTTCAGACTCGCCTCATGAGATCATTCCCCCAGTTTTCATTGAGACGCCTCTTTCTCCTCCCAATTTGCTTGTGGATGAATCTCCTCAGAATGCTATTCCCATTTCAGCATACGAGCCACCTCGTGATCATCAACAAAAGAGTGTGTTGGAAGTTCCTGAGGATATTCCTACTTGCATTCAGTTGTCAGAAATTGATACTTCCACTTCTGATTTTGAAGAGTTTATGAGGCAATCTTCATGCCCATTGGTAACTGAGCAAACCATGGTCATTGTCCAAACAAATATTCCTCCCAGGATGACCACGGTGATTCAAACAGAAACTGCTTCTCCTTTGCCTACAACTGCTACTGAAGGGGAGTTGATGACTTTACCCCCATGGCTTAGCTCTTTTACTCCAAAAAGGAAGAAGCAATAAATCTCACCCGATGCCTTTGATTATCAGCAACTAAAATAGTCCAGATCCAAGGTTGCTAAGAAGGCCAAGACTATCTCCAGAGTAACCGTTGACAGTAACAAGATGAAAGTAGCTAAAATTGTAGAACCCATTGCAGATAAGTCACTTGAAGAAATGTTAGCTGCTGATTATAAGGTTACAAGGATAGAATTGGGCAAACAAACGCATAAGGTCATTAAACATGATGCTCAATTTTTTGTAGCTTCGCTGGTACAAAGGTGTGATGAACTTCTAGCAAAGAAAGACAAGCTAGAAGAGGAAAACCGACAACTTATGGCAACCGTTCATAAAATCACAAAACCTGCTGCTGAAGGGAGTAACTCTGTAGGTTCTTCTGGTTCCCAAGAGAATCAATTTGTGGAGTGGAAAGGGCTGCTCAGAAGGTACAGGCACTGGATTCCTGGGTTGATCAGCTTCATGATCTATGTGCACAGGTAATGAAAGACATTTTTCAGATGATGTCTAAGTTGGAAACCATTGAGTAGAAATTGGATCAGACTTCTGATACTTTCAAAAAGAATCTGGAAAGTGTTGAAGAAAGTTTGACAATCTGGCGTACGATGCCCCAACAATAGCTGAGTGTTTTACAGGAGCATTCCATCATCTCTTCCAAGGTCATGTATTTGGAATTTGAAGAGCTCTTGGAAAACAAGGCCCTTGTTCTTAAATCTCTCATTGAGGAGATCGGTTATGCAAAGAGATTTCGGGGTGAAGTTTTCCGAGATATTGTCTCACATTGTGAAAGAGTCTCTTGCAACATTTTAAGTCAGGATGGAGAGCTAATTTCAGAAGAAGTTCTTGCTAATTTATAGATGAGGACTCATAATGAATGGAGGAGCAAATAATTTTCGGCCGCTTCAATTCAAATGTTGATAAAACACCAAGTCTTTTTGCATGAAATCCAGTCCATCCTGGATAAAAACAACTTTGCGCTCCTTTGGTGTCATGATACTATCGTGAAGACTATGGTTGTTGCCAAGAACACCTATGAACTGGACCCTGAGGAACTACAAATGATCATCCAGAAGTTTAAAGGATTCGTGTCTTCACGTGCTGCAACTTAAGTGTTTTTCAACACTTAGTTGTATTTTCCCACTTTTGTAATATTTAGTTGTAGTTTTCCTTTCGACAAGTTACATGTAAAGGTATTTTAAAAAAAAGCAAGTTAACTCATTACTTGCACTTTTATAATTACATGTAAGGCAACTACAAGTTGTGTTCAATTAGGACTGTAGTTAGAATAAGTCTTAGTTAGTTATTGAAGTCTTAGTTAGTTATTGAGCAAGTCTTGGTGGTTGAGAGAATCTCTCAAGTTAGTTAGGATCCTCCCACTTTTTTCTCAAGGCTCCTCTTCTATAAATACTTGAGGGGTCTATTGTAATTTTTATCTTTTGGAAAGCGAGCAAAAACTCTACCAAATTTATAGCAAATAAGTCTTTGAGCTTTCATGTGTGAATTCAAGAATTGAAAGAAATAGAAGAAAATTTCTCAAGCTTTGAGTCTTTGTGCTACATACTTGAGTTTGTGTTCTATATTATCTTTCTTGCAAGTGTTCCTTAAAGAGCTTAATCACATCTGATTTGTAGTCTTTGTGTTGCAAGTAGTTGAGGTTAATATAGATTAAAATAAATATTTTGTTGAGAGAAGCTGCAAGTCTTTGTGCTTTCACTTGTTCTTAGGAGAATCTAGGAGTAGATTTTGTGAGAAATAGTTGTAAGTCTTTGAGCTTATACTACTTCCCATTGTTTTAATTAGAAAAGAATAAGATAATTCAATCTTTGAGCTATTATAATTTGTTCCTTATAATATTAGTATAGAAAAGGGTAGATAAGACTTCACATAATCAAGTCTTTGAGCTTGATATTGTTGTCCTGTCCCGAAGGAAGTGACGAAAGTCTGCGCTTTCAGGAAATTTCATTTCCTTTCTCTCATTTCATTTGAAAGTGGTTACTGTTGTTTATATTCAATCGCTATCATTTTTTGTGAAGAGAAAAGGATATTGTCTTTCTTGAAAGAAGAAGAAAGATTGTTGTTCCATCCTATTTTATTTTCAAAGTTGTAGTTAGATAGGGGGAGCCTTCCTTTAACTAGGAGAGTTTTACTCACACGCTGTGGTTGAAACCACAGTTTTGTATATTTCCCCAAGTGTACAAAGTTTTCAACCAACAAAAATTGCTTGTTATTGTCTTAGATCTGAAAATTGCTTTGTTTGTCAAATTCAATTTCTTCATTGCCTTGTTCAATTTGCAAATCAAATTCACAAAATTAAGTGGTTAATTGTCAAAACACTAATTTTTAAAAATCATCTTGAAATTGTACAAAAATTGAATTCCCATTTAATTTTCAGATTTGTGACAGTTTTCAGACTTATCTTCTGTCTTACAATTCAAATTTTCAATTTCCCTCCTTTTTCAAAATTGAAAATTTCAAAAATTAACTGGTTAGGCCATAAAACTCTAATTTTTAAATTTCATTGGATTTTGTGCAAATTTCAATCAATTTCATTCAAATTCAGATTTCTAAAACATTATCCAAGGTGTCCCTCCCCTTTAGGTGTGACCCTTTTCAAATTTGCAATTCAATTCATCTTTTTCTTCAAAACCCTAATAGGGTCCTATTCTCACATTTGAACCTTAATTTCGCCTATCTCGAAATCGTAAAATTCACCAATTTTTTGGGGTTAGCTTTAAAATCATCGTAATATTCGTCCCTAAAATTTTTGAAAAAAGTTGGTTGGACCATGTGCATTCCCACCACGTTCCTCGACTTTTTTCCTGAAATTTTGGGAGACTGTTATAACTACATTTAATAACCTAAATCCAAAAGATTGGTTGATTTTGTCAATTTTTCATCCCTCTAACATCGAAGATACCTTCAAATTTAAACAATTTCAATTTCAAGAAATTTTTTAAAATTAAGTAGTTCATCATACCTTGCCCTGATTTTAAAAATTCGGATTTTATCAATTTTAAAATTAAATGGTATCCCCTTGGCCCTAATTTTAAAATTCCAATTTCCTTTGATATATTATTTTGGAAATTGTGTCATTATCTTCTTCCAACAAAGTTTAAATTGTTTAATCATTATTTTCTTAAATTTTGCATTACTCAATTTTGTAAGCTTTGTTCAAAATTCAAAATTTCGATTTTCCCTCTATTGCATGGGTTTCACCACTATTAGTCCTACCTACACTATCCCCGTTAGACGAAGCATTAGAATTAAGGCCTCCAAAGGTTTAATTACTAAGGACATGGATCTTAATTTGGGTGACTTCTTTAATGAGGATAATGCTAATTCTTCCCATCCTTATCATGTTCCTATCTATCAAATTGATGAATCCCATGATGAAGAAGAAGCTTTGACTAGAGTTTCCATTAATCAAATTTCAAAATTGGACAATCATTTGATAACTTTCAACAATGGATGTCCCAAGAATACCCTAATAGTGAAGTTCTTCAATTAATTGAAGGTCTTAAACGCATGATTCAAAGTGATAAGAATGGAATTGATTTATTACATGGAATTGCTCATATTTTTGATTCTAATGTCATGCCTATCAAGAGTTGTGCTGAGAACTTAGGTTATTCACAACCTTCAAATCAAATCAATTCTTCTATTTCTTTGACCACTTCAATAGCTAGTATTCCTACTTTCACTTCACACATCATGGCTACATCAACTCAAAATGTCATTCCTACAACCATTGGTCATGGGGGCAACCCTCTTCTTCATTTAATCCTCCATCTTTACCTATGTCTTCCATAAGTATTCCTATTATCCCTCAACCAATCAATGTAACACAAGGGGGCAATTCATTCAACAATTCTGTTCCTCCTTTAAGTGTCTCGTTTCCTATGCAATCATCACCTATGCCTACTTATCATAATGTCCCACCACCTTATTATCAATCCATGCTTTCCTTCAATAACATCACACCACCTTCTCAATCAACCATGTCTAACATCAATTCTTCTACCGAAGAAACCATCAATAATTTTGCTCAAACTGTATCTTCCTTACAACAACAAATTGCTTCTATGAGTTAATCCAAGTTTAGTGTGCCCACCTTTGATGTTGCGAGCCCACTTTCTCTTGATATTGTTAAAGTTGTGTCATCTTATCATGTGGAGGTCCCTCAATTGGAACTCTATAATGGAAAAGGTTACCCTCTCGCACATGTTAAAACATTTCAAACCTTGTGTATTGATTTTGCTTATGATCCAAGATTGCTTGTAAAATTGTTTACAAGAACATTAAGAGACAAGTCTTTACAATGGTATTGCTGTTTGCCTTCTTATTCCATCACTTCTTTTCAACAACTAGCAAACGCTTTCATCCAACAATTTCAAAATAGCATTTGTCCTAAAATCACTTTGACTGATTTAATGCATTGTAAACAAGGTGCTAAAGAAAAAGTGACTGATTTCATTGGTAGATATAAGAATTTTTTTCTCAAATTTCTTTTCATGTACCTGATAATAATATTCAACGAATTTTCATTTCTAATTTGCAAAAAGATATCAGGGAAAAACTTCTTTTGCCTGAATTTACTTCCTTACTGCAGTTGTGCGGAACACTCCACATTTATCAACTGGCTCTGAGTCAAATGGAGCAATCTACTCCTATGGCTCCGAGTGATAAGGGGAGAGTGTTCAACAAGCGTTTACAGAGTTCAAACCAACAAAAAGCTTCATCAAGTTAAATGATATAATCAACAACAACAATGTGAATGCTACAACAAGTGTGCCTTCTATTTCTAAATTTTTCAAAAGAGATAGACAGTTTACTCCTTTGAATCAATATTTACATAGTATTATGTCTTAGTTGTTGCAAAGAAATGTTATCAAACTTCCTCCTATAAAAAAAGTTGATCCTCCTAAACTTGCATCCCCTTATTTTGATAACAATTCCTTTTGTCAATTTCATTGTCAGCCTGGTCATCATATTGAGAAATGTTTCGCATTGAAAAATAAGATTAAAGATTTGATTGACAATAATACTATATCTGTGGCAGGTGTGAATGATAAGGGAAATAAATCAGTAGCACTTTCTAATCAAAATCTGAAATTTTTTTACTGATCCTTTGCCTTCTCATACCTCTAATGTGATTGAGACTGAGTATACTTCTTTCTCGAGGAATTCACTTCTATGGCTCTGAACTTGGTAAATATGGTAGAAAAACAAGATACGCCTAAGGATTCTTGTATTACATTTGACCCTAGTGAGACCATTAGAGCACCCGATGGTCCTTTATACATAGTTGCGAAGGTTAAGGATATCCCTTACCGTGGCATTCTTGTTGATCCCTCTTGTGTGGTTAACATCATCATTGAGGAATATCTTTTCACTTTATGATTGCATAAACTAATATATGAGGCCTCTAATGTAATTGTGAAGTTATTTGATGGCTTCTCTTGTCCTACCATCGACTCTATCACCCTTCCTGTTGAAGTTCATATTAAATCAATGGTTGTTGACTTTGTTATCATACCCTCTGCCGAGCAATTCTATGTGAATTTGGGCTATCCTTGGCTATCTTCCATGAAGGCTATTGCTTCTCCTATTCATAAGTGTTTGAAATTTCCTCACAATGGATAAATCATAACTATGAACCATAGCTTATTTCATCCATCCGAAAGAAGCCCTAGTATTCCTATTGATTTCTTTTGTCCTAAGCAATTTCAATCTCTTCCATCAAGGAGTGATGCTCTTTTTCAATCTTATCAAAAATGGAAGAAAGATATGATCCTATCCTTAAGTCAGCCTAGATCCCCAACAATTGACATTCTTATTATACTTGAAGATGAAGTTCTTCCCCTCATGGATAAAACTAATCTCGCTCCTAAGGACGGTCTTCAATCTATTCCTATGGATGTGACTATGCCTCCTCCTAAGAAGAATAGCACTATTCCTCCTAAGGTTCTATACCTCCTCCTCATGATGGACCTGGTCTTTTTCTTACACCTAACATTCCTCCTTTATATGGTGCAGTTCCACCTCCTTCCTCTTATAGAGAGAAGTGGCCTTCTTCTCCTCTTGTCCAACCTAAAAGACCTCAACCTAAACCCTCAACCTAAACCTTCAACTATCAAAGAGGAAAACATTCCTACTTTTTCAAATGTTCCTCCTTCTTAGCCTTTCACTAAAACTCGACGAAATCATTGTGTGAGAGAACACCGATGAAGATGTCGTGTTCGAGCTCGTGAAGTTGTCCCTCAAACTATTCCATCTCCTAAACCTCCAACAGTTGACATGATTCCCTTTTCTCCTAAGCAAGATGTTCAACCTACATCTCCAAATCATATGTTGCACAAAACATGTGATGGTTTTACTCCTATTCTTGTTCTTGCTTCTTTTTCTCTAAATTTTGATGAAGAAATGAGTGAAAATATTATTCATGATGGCCATGTATAACTCCTAATGATTCTGATAGTGATTATGAATATGTTGATGTGGACAAGCATTTATCAACTGAATTTTCACAAACCCTAATCCTAGCTCCTAAAATCGAACAAAGTGACTTACCACATGAGCATAGTCCTTGTTTGGATCTTGTGATAGCTCCATCTGTTGTGCTCAATGTCGCTCCTCTTGTATATGGCCCGCCTTCCTGAAATAATGATCAACAAGATTGGGAGGCGGATGTTGTGTGAGATTAGCAATATTCGCACTGTAGATCTTCTCTCTCTCTCTCCTTTCTTGCTCTTTTGTGACAATTCTTCTGTGTATCCCTGTTCTTCTATTTTTCCCTCAATGTCTACTTGAGGATGATGCAAAGCATTGAGATCTCTTTTGGTCTCTTTCATGTTGACTCGAAAGACATCCTCTCTTCCCCTTCTTCTAAGGTAGTGTCCTTGTTTTTGGGAATGACGATAATTATATGCACATATACATATATGATATACATGGGCTATCATACAACATACTGACCCCGAGGAAAGCGAAACTGGTTCATGTTTTGTGTTCATTATCCTTGGGTTTATTCCTCACTTGTGGGCTAAATCCTTGCGATAATATGCTCCCTCTCTTCTCTCTCTTAGGTGTATCCTACCTTAAAGCAATCGCATCCAATAAGGTGTGCGTGATCGCTTTAACATGGGGGCATACACTCCACACATATTTTCCTTTTTTGATACTTAGAATTATTTAGTGAACTTGGCTTTGCTTCATAATTTTGTTATCTTTTTCATTACTCGTAGTGAGGGGAACCTTGCTACTTGCAATCATAGTTTTGCCTTCTTGATCTTCCCTTTTACTTTGTCAATTGATGTCGTAAGATCCTAAGTCCACTGGGGGCTTGGTGCATCTTGCCTCCACTGGCTAAATGAATAAATATTTACAATAGGGGCCTACACATGCAGGAAGGCCAACAACCTAGAGCACACTGCTCATCACAAAGGAGCCTCATTGACTACAAACACCAAATACTAGTTTACAAACAAAATTCCAAACTCAGAGAATGCATCTGCTATGCTAGATGAGTTTCAGTTCAAGAACTCACTATACTGGTTTCCATTGTGTCCTCCTTTACTGGTAACTTTCTCTGCATCCCAAACCTTAAAACCAATAACCAAGACCGACTATAGAATATTATATTCGCATACAATCGATCAATAATGTTCGCACAATATCACTATATCTCACATCATATGTATATCTCTCAATATCATCATATCCAAAATATACTAACTGAACTGACTTAAATACCCTTCCCAAAAATAAACATAAATGCCTTATGTTGGATAACAATGATATTACAATTTATTTACTTGTCGGCCTAGACAAAAATAAATACATTAAACTTCATGACCGATGCTTCAGATTGCTACCGTGTAGACCTGTCGGATCAATCTCCTATGTCGGCTTTATGTATGGGTTCCTAGTTTGCCGGTTTCCTTCAATGCCGGTTGCAGAATCATGAATACCGGTGAGTACCGGTTAAGTGTCCAACCCAAATTGATATGTGTTGCCATCAATGACAACACAACTATACCGGATGAATGCCAATTGCCAACAAAGCATACAAAATAGGTCACAACTGGGACCTTGAATCTTTAGATCTATCTTCTATGCACAGTCTCGCTACTTGATTCTTCGATAGATTACATTCTAATGCGCAATTACAATTATATATACGATCTAAAGGATCCGGTCGGCCCAAAAAAAGGGATCAAAACTCGAAGAACAAGACCTACCGTGTAAAATTAACAAGGTCTACCTCCACCAAGAGATTCCTCTGGAAAATCCAAAGGATGAAGTGTAGATCGAGGGAAAAGGTTGGCCATAGGCTAAGGAACATTGGAATCAACGCCGAAGACTCCATAAGCTTCAGAAGGGGTTCTGGTAGATCACCAAAATAGGTCCAGGCAATCGGTAACAAGAACTGTCAATCAGTAACAGGAAACTGTCATGGAAATTGATAGCGATATCTTGCTAGAAAATAATCCAAATGCAATGCGGTTTGGAAATAAGAAAGATGATCAAGTCTTAAAGTAGAATCCAACTCCATAGGATCCGGTGAGCCAAAACTGGGACACACAGAAAGAAAATCAAAAACTGCAAACAAAAAGAAAAACATAAAGAAAATATTTCTGGTTGATGCAAGATTTCTATGAACTGGGGATGCTCCTGCATCAGACATCTGGGGTTATTGAAAAAGTGAGCTTCTCACTTTGCTGGGGTCAGAGAAAAACCAAGGCGGTCTACCTCTGCCTGAGAAATCCAGGATGAATCTTCAACTGGTTTGTCTTTCCACTTCACAAGATACTCCTTATACTAACTCCTCCGAGTACTTTGCCCAATCCTATTGTCCAAAATTTCTTCAATCTGATCCAGTTCCTTCCGGGATAACTATTTATCCAAGTCTACAATATTGTCCTCACTAAACTCTGGTTCATGATATTCATGAAGATCTGCAATGTTAAACAAAGGTGAAATACTCAGACTATCTGGTAATTCCACTTCATATGCATTCCCAGAACTAAACTTTCTCAAAATCTTGCGAGGTCGAAACTTTTTCATCTGCAATTTGTTATAAGTTCAAATCGGGAATCTCTCTTTTCTCTGATTTACCATCACTTCATCACCAACTTCAAATTCTTTTTGTCTCCTCTTCTCATCTGCCTTCTCCTTATATTTGTTGTTGTTCATGTCCTCCAAATGCTGCTTAACCTAAATATGCAAGTTTGTCATGTGATCTGCAAAGTCTTCTACTTCTGCACTTCTTCGGTCCTCACTGCTGATATCCCTTAATTCTAATATACCTCTAGGATGCACTCCGGTAACAATCTCAAAAGGTGTTCTTCTCATACTCCTATTTACTGAATTGTTGTAGGCAAACTCTGCTTGTGCAAGGATCAAATCCCAACTTCCGGTTTTATCTCCCCCTAAACATCTCAACAAATTTCCCAAACTCTAGTTAACTACTTCTGTCTATCCATCAGTCTATGGATGAAAAGTAGAACCGAACTTCAAATCTGTTTTCATCTTCTTCCAAAGTGTTCTAAAGAAATAGCCAACAAACTTAGTGTCTCTATCTGAAGCTATGCTCTTAGATAATCCATGCAATGTCACCATTTCTGTGTCAAATAGCTCTGCTACATGTAATGCATCTGATATCTTCTTACAAGGTATGAAATGAGCCATCTTCGAGAATATATCCACTACCACAAATATAAAATCATTCCCTCCCGGTGTTTTAGGCAATCCAAGTACAAAATCCATGCTTATATCCTCCCAAGGTCTTACCAGTACTGTCAAATATTTATACAATCCCATATTCTGACTACTATCCTTTGCAACTTGACAAACTCTACAACTTTGCATATATCTCTTAACATCCTTATGAATTTGGGGCCAAAAGTACAACTCACTCACCAATGCAACTATTTTGTCAATGTTGGCATATGCACGCTCCAATGAGACATTGTATGTGATTGAAGGTTTTGTCATTGATGGCAACCTTACAATCCTATGGCACCGGCAAGGCATTACACCGGCATCAGCAGAACACACTCTACACCGACATTCAGAACACCGGCACGAGCACAAAGAAAGGAAGTATACTAGCATAGAGGCCGACAGGATTTTTGATATATCATATTTTGTTTATCATTTGAAAACTTTGTAAGCCGACTTGATATCATTGTAAAATGACTCTTATATATAAAAGAGATCATTGTAGACATTTTGTAAGAAATTGATGACTTAATTGTTGAAGCCAACCGGTCAGTATTTTCTACTGCACACTGGCACATTGCTTTAATGGTTGGAAGAGTTAGTGAGGTGACTGAGGAGACAGAAAATGCATGGGACATTTTCCTAGTGGAAAAAGAAAAACAAGAAAAATACATGAGCCACAAACCTATAAAGGTTTATTAGAAGGAAAGAGACAAGGGTAAAGGTAAAGTTGGTGGACCACCTAGTATCAAGGTTAAAGAAAACTTACCCCCACCTCCTTTGATTTCTCCACCGGTAACAACAACAGCTACAAAAGATCAACTAGCAGTTGAAAGTATGGATGTAGTGGATGTTAATCCTAATCCTGAAGTCTTATATACAGTGGATGTTGATACTCAAAAAATCAACATTGTGGTAGACAAAGATACAGTTGATAAGACTGACATGGGTAGTGAGCCTCTGGTAGATGAGCAAACTAAAAACACATAGAAGAAACCGACAGATGTCAAAGAGCAACAGGTAGAAACTCAGACTCAGACTGAGACAATGCAACAATCAGAGAAACTGTGTAGGAGAAAAAGTGACACTAAGCAAGCATGCCCTAATCTCACTTTCAATCACACATTTGTGGAATACGAAAGAGCCTAGAGGTATCACACAATTGGCTACTCCCTTTTTGTGGAAGAGAGAGCCACGGGCTACCTATTAGGATTTCTATTCCTTTGTTGTAATTGAAAGATAAAATGATGCAAGTTCAATCCCTAACCCCAAAGTGCAAGTATGAACTAATAACAAGATTGCAGAATTGAACTTAAATAATGGAAAGCTATAAACACAAGGACAAGACAGGAATGTAAATGCATACCTGGTGTTAAAATATGAGTGAGAATGTTCGGGATGGGGGCGCGGGCGCCACCGTCCTGATTCTGCCCCTGAAACTGCTCCTGAAACTGTTGTTTTGCAACCTGAAAAGCTGTCAAAAATGCTGAAAATTGCTGTCTGACAGAAGGACCAAGGCACCCAGTGCCCCTGTCCCAAGGACCAGGGCGCCCCACGCCCCTATCCTGGTCTTTTGCTCTGAAATTTGGTGTGTTGCTCTGTCTCGGTCCGCTTCCGTCGGATCTGCAACTTGCGGCGTCGTCCGAATCCTGAAACCTGCACTTATATCTGAAAAGGTATGGTGGGTGGCTATATAGGGTTTTGCCTTAGTCAAACCCCCGCTTTGGTGATTTCCACCTCCACGAATAGCCAAGTTGTATTGTAAAAGTAGTGTGTGTGCAGACCTTGTGTGTGTGCAAGATCCTAAAATGCAAGTAAGCAAACTAGAGCAACCTAGAAAGTAAACCCTAATTGCTTGTAAATGATAATGTAAATGCTCCAAATCAAGATGCAAAGTGATCTAAATCATGAATACAAATGATATAATGAGGCTTATGCAAAGACATGAAAACAACATGAAATCATACCCAACCCCAAGGGAGGGGTACAAGCCAATCTTCAGTCGGTAATCCCCTATTGCTCTTCAATGTCTTCAAAGCCCTAAATGAATGAATGAAATTGATGAATGCTTGATGGATGGATGTTGAATGTTGTTGAAGTCTTCAAAGATCTGCTCTTTCGCTGCATATAAGGCCCTTGAAACCAAAAATTCGGATCCTTTCAAATGAAGAAAAAGAGCTCTTATATATGAAACCCTAGATCTTAATTTCAACTTTTGGCCGACCTAGAGATTGAATCTCCCGCCAATTTCTTGGGGTTAAGCTTTATTTTATGATTGGATCGTGCTCCTAAAATTTCGGGAAAAATGTCCGGGACCATGTGCACGCCGGGCGCCATGGTCCCGACAACTTTTCACCAAATTTTCAGGGTCGTCGGATATGATGATTTTAAAGAGAATCCCGAAGTTACAGTTGATTTCGAGATGTTTTGACCCCTGAAATCAAGCCCCCAAGTTCAAAATAGGACCTAATTAGGGTTTTTGATTAAATGATGTATTGGAAGAATAAAATGAAAGGGGCACACTTTAATGAAAGGGCCCAACTTTATGATATGGGAGATGATAAAATAGAACCCTAGACCTAGTTAAGTTAATTAATTAAGTGCTAAAGGGGAAATGCAATGCAAAATGCAAAATGCGCCAAGGCGGGTGCTAAACTAGGTGTGAAATTGTACCACCCTAGCAAGTGCATACAATTTACGACGCTACATTTAGCCCCCACTTTAGCGGTCATATGAACACTACGTGCATATGCAAGCTAAAGTACAGAAAAGTAAACATTATTTGAAAAAGGATAAATCCATAAGTCTGTCGAACGAAGCCCCCAGTGGTATCTGCAGTACACAGTTAGGAACCGCACCCTACAAAACACACGTTAGATCACAAAATCACCTAATACTTACTAAGGAAGGTGATGAAAATTCGAGGGTAGCTATATGCCCCCCCTGTTTCGGCTTGCTAATTTTAGTGAGTTGAAACAGGGTATCATGTTTACCACTTCGAATTGTTAAAGAATATTGATAACAAATGCTCACAAGAAGATTTGATATGAGATCAAAAACTAAAGGAGAATCATTTGGTAAGAAGGAGGACTAAATCTCAATTCCAACACAACAAAGAGTGTGAGGATTTGAGAGTTCTCTAACACAAGATGAAGGATGTGAATGGAAACAAAATGCAAAGAGAAGAAAAGAAAGGAAAAAAACATGAATTCACACATTGGTGATCCATGAAAAGAATAGTGAGAGAGAAAAACATGGACTTCTCGCCCCTAGATCTTGTCTAGGTGATCCATGGGAAAAAGGACATGGAAAACTAGCCCCCAGAGTCTGTCTAGGTGATCCATGTAAGGGAGGAGAGTGAGAAAGTCTAGCCTTATGCCGCTAGTTCCACTCAACCTCGTGCATGTGTGTGTAAGTGAGGTTAGAAGCACCTCATAGGAGTCTATGCGCGAGTATGCTACAACCTGTATATGTATAGTACAAAAGCGTGACATCTGGCTCTAAGAGTTTGTGCTCTGGTTCCGAGAATAATCACCTTGCATAAAAGAAAAATGGAGACATCTCGCTCTAAGAGTCTGTGCTCTGGCTCCGAAAATGACCCATTGCTCAAAAAGTGTAATGTTTATGTCATAAGCAAAGTAGAACAAGGATACCTACCTTCATCACAAAAGAAGATACCCCAAAAATGCAACAATGTCATAGATCCAAGCAAGAGAGTTTTGCACTCTTTAAGCAAGGATAAGATAGTTGAAAAGGGATATCTTGTAGTATGTGTAAAGGAAATCCTTAGAGGAGAAGAGATCTTTGTACAAAAGACACCTATCCCCGAGAGGAATTGTCTAAGAAGAGAATAAGAATGCAATACTTCCTTCTTTTGCGAGGTGAAAGTGATTCTTAATGAAGGATGACGCTCTTTTTAACCCAATTGGGAGAGTGAATTCATTGTGGATGTATTTTACCAAGTGCAAAAGAGGTTGTAGTCAAGGACTTACACCTCTTGTAAGAGAGAATCCTTGAACAAACAACAACAAATGCATACAAGGAATAACATCAAGTAATAAAGTTCGCCCCATCCACGAAATAGGAAAAAGTGGATCCTTAGATAAAAATAAGGAAAGATCATTGCCTCCCAAGGATAAGGACAATGAGAAGGACTTACACAATCTTCCAGGGAGAGATTTAGACATAAACAATATCAACACCTTGGCTTCCTTTTGTTTGGTTTCCTCCTCACTCTCCATTAAAGGTAGCAACTCAATCACCTTACCATCCTTGGTAATGGAATATGTATTACTAGCACCATCATGTTGTGCCTTCAAATTAAACTGCCATGGTCTCCCAAATAGGAGATGGCAAGCTACCATCTTTGCAATGTCAAACATCAACTTATCTCTATAGGTTCCAATATGGAATTCTACCCAAGCTTGCTCTTCCACAATAGCTTGTTGTCCTGGTGTGAGCCATGAGACCTTGTATGGGCAAGGGTGAGGTAGTCTCCTCAACTTCAGTTTCTCTACCATCTCTAGAGACACAAAGTTCTTAGTTGAACCGGAATCTATTAGGACCTTGTAGACCTTTCCACCTGCTTTGCAAGTGGTCTTGAATAGAGATTTCCTATGTGGGGGTTCTCTATCAGACATCTTCATAGTGGTTACTTCTCTTCTGATCATCAAGGCTTCACCTCTTTCAAGGTATCCATAACTGTCAGGGGTATTGACACTTTGGTATGTGTTTACACTTGCCACACTTTGGCAGTCAGCCTCTAAAATCAAGTTACTTGTTATTTCTCCTATGGAACTAGTAGGTTTCTCCAGGCATCTATTAGCCATGTGTCCTTCTTGATTGCAGTTATAACATCTGATTGGACCTCTACCTTGATACCTCCCTCTGAATGGTAGTCTTCTTCCTTTGAAATTACCTCTCTGATTGTATCCTCCATTGTTATTGGAATTGCTCTCTCCTTTAGTGCCTTCTTGACTGATTTCACTTTGATTCCCAAAGCCATTTCCTTCACTTCTGAAAAAATTTCTTCCACCCCTCTGCTCTCTTCCTCTTCCTTTATTGTTCTGCGCTTGTCTCCTTTTGATCTTCTCTTCCACCTTGATAGCAAGTTGATGGCATCTACCAACGGTATCCGGGCTAAGAAGGTTCAATTCTTCTTGAATGTTGTACCTTAATCCATTTAGGTACCGGGCAACTTTCTCACTCTCTTCCTCTTTAGTTTTTGAATTCATGCATAGCCTTTGGAACTCCTCTATATATGAGTTCACATCCATCTCCTTCTACTTGAGATTTTGTCTCCTCTTATGGATTTGCATTTCATAGTCTTTGGGTACATAGGCCTCTTTAATTAAGGCAACCATCCTCTTCCAAGAAACAATCTTGGGCTTATTGTCCTTCTCTCTTTCCTCTTGGACAAAGTTCCACCAATTTAGGGCTGCTCCCTTCAACTTGGACTTAGCAATCTTCACCTTCTGGTGTCCTGAAATGTCTTCACACTCAAAGAAACTAGATAGGGAGTCTATCTAATCCATCACAACATCTAGTTCCATCTTCCCAGTGAAAGTTGGCAAATCAATCTTCTGCTCAATGGTTCTGCTCTCCATGGATTTGAGGGCATTAAGGAAGTGCCTCTGGTCAGGAGGAATTGCCTCTTCCTCCGGCATAGGGATCTCATCCTCATCCCCTTCATCACAACTACCAGTACCTCCATCTTCCTTTCCATCTACTCTGCCTCTCAACCTCTCTAGCTCCCTCTGCAATTCCTTGCAAGTAGTGGCATTCTCTCTTACAATCTTTGCCAATTCCATGTTGGTGATTGGTCCTCTAGGGACCCCTTCTTCTTATCCCTCTGACATCTCTCAATTTTCTATCTCCTTACCAAAGTCGTCACTAGCTTTGATACAACTTGATGCAGAGCCCTCGTTATTACCTACCAAACACCTCCAAATGTATGACACTGACCCCTTAACAAATGGATGGGATCCTATCAAGGCAAGGTTCTACAACTTTAGTACAATCTTCTCAACATCTCCAAGACCCTCTCTTATTCAATTAGGGTTATCTTGCTACAACACACTCCATGGTACCTCCCAAGTGTTACAAATCGGTTTCACACCGATTTTGGGTTATACAAAACTCCCCAAGTTCAAACAAAGCACCGGTGACAAGAATTCATACCCATTCCTTAAGAAACTTCCTTAATTAGGCCTAGTCGCTTATAGCCCTATTTATTGTGTAAAGAGACCTTAAGTTCAGATTTTCTCAAACACCTTGGTAAAAAAATTATGGATTCAAATACCCTTTTGGAAGTTATACATGTCCCCAAAAGGAAGAGTCAAGGTCTGGAAAATAAAGGTCTTTACCTGTAGGAATTTGACTGTCCTAGAAGGGCTAATTAGGTCTCTTTTGTGAAGCAACTATACTCAGATGAATGTACCGGTGGACTACAATCCCATGGGCATGTTGGAAAACATAAATCAACAGGAATTCCAGGGTTACACACCTAGAAACATTGCCATTTGCTCACAAGGTGATTTTGTTTGTTCAAGGTCTAGGTAGCCACATAGAGATGTCTACCTAGGGTCGCTTCAAACACTCCTCTCCCTTGCTCCTCCTGCAAAACACTCTTATAACTCTAAAATACATTGACCATAATTTCCTTCCACGAATTCCCATGAGCCTCAGATTAGTAAAGTGCAAGATAGGGTCATGAATGAGGAAAAACCCAAGGTAAACCCTGGTTTTCCGGGTACCTACAGCAAAACTTAAGTATCAGGAGCAACACACACAATCAAGTCTCCAAATCAAAACCAAAATAGAGTCAACTCTCCTCTCAAATCAATTCACATCATTGGGAATGGATCCCAATTCGTACAGAACTATACCATAGACCAAAATTTCAGAAATATTGCAAGAAAACTCAGAATTCTATTGGTTTGTTTGCATCAATACTCTTCTCCGTACAAATAACACTCTTGGAAACTAGATCCTCGAGGTGTATAAATCATTCATCAACTTCTCTCAACTGAAAATCAAGAGGTTAGAGCCATTGGAGAAGTTTCAAATTACAAAATGCAAAAAGTGCATAAAAGTTGCTCATGACAACTTTTGACAACTTTTGTAAAAGTTGTCAAAATGTCATCTTTCGCCTCCTAATGCCTTGGGTCAAGTTCAACCCCTCCTAAAACATCTTAAAACACTCAAAACCAACACATTGGATCCCTATTGTCCAAAAGTCCTAATTTGCTCATAGAAATGCCAAAATAGGAGTTTGGCTCACAAGATGGGATTCATTATTGCAAACATATAATGCATGATTAAAAACCTATATAAAACATCCTAAAGGCATTGTTAATACCTTATCTTCCCTTATCAGAGTCTATCATGTCATCTTGAAGGGTTTGATGAGGTGCTCCTGCACCAGGCGTCCAAGCAACAAATGGCATGCATCCATGGGTAGTATATCACATAGTACTCTGTCCTTATACTCTCCAATTTCAAAGTCTATCCAAGCTTTCTCATCAACTAACACATATTGTCCTTTACTCAACCATGATACCTTATAGGGATGGGTGTGTGGCAACCTTTTCAACTTGACTTTGTCATCCATCTCAACTGCTACAATGTTCTCAGTAGATCTTGAATCCACTATGACCTTGCAAATCTTAATATATGATCTGTAATTGGTTTTAAAGATTGTCTTTCTTTGAGTAGGTTCTTTGGCTTGCGATACCTTCGACAAGGTCCTCCTTAACATCAGGTTCTCTCCATCTAAAACTGGTCCAGCTTTGGTGATTGGTGAGGTAACACTTTGATTGGCTTCTTCCCACACCAATTGGGTTCTTCTTTCAGCTACATAAGAACTTGAAGTCTTTTCAGGACACCAATTCATTGTGTGGCCCACTTGATGACAATGAAAGCATTTACCGG
Organism: Cryptomeria japonica; assembly: GCF_030272615.1. Lineage (NCBI taxonomy): Eukaryota > Viridiplantae > Streptophyta > Pinopsida > Cupressales > Cupressaceae > Cryptomeria > Cryptomeria japonica. The sequence continues at coordinate 55,832,625 of NC_081407.1, read as the reverse complement.
TGAAAACTGTGGGTCCTCTTCCTTGAGTACCAAATTTGCCCCTAAAGTTGTTTCTTCCTCTAGAGTTGCCTCTAAATGGACCATTCTTGCTAAAGTTATCCCCACTATGTTCAGTTTGATTGCTTTCTTCATGCTTTCCATAGTTATGACCCCTTCCAAAGGTGCCTCTTCCTCTGAATCATTTACTACCTCTACCTCTTTGATTGAACTCACTTTTCCTCTTGATCTTGTCCTGTGCTCTCAAGGCCAACTGAAAACTCTTATGAACTGTCTCAGGTGCCATCATGCTAATTTCATCTTGAATGTTTTGTCTTAGACCATTTACGTATCTGGCTACCTTCTCCACTTCTTCCTCTTGTTTCCTTGCTCTTAGAGTTAGTTTGTTGAACTCCTCTGTATAAGCACTCACATCCATTTCCCTTTGCCTCAAACTCATCAATTTCTTGTGTATCTGCACCTCATAATCTAGTGGAAAGAATTGAGTTTTGATTCTAATCTTAATTCTCTCCCAAGAGTGGATATTCTTTCTTCTGGTTTGTTCCCTATCTTCTTGCATCATGTTCTACCATACTAAAGCTGATCCTTTCAACTTGTTCTTACCCATATTGACCCTCTTCTCTTCTGCAACCTCCTTATATTCAAAATAGTTGTTCAAAGCTTCTATCCAATCCAATAGTTCTTCTCCATTCAGGCTTCCACTATAGACCGGTAAACCATCTAGCCTATCTTTATTGAGAGATTTAAGGGCATCTAAGAAGATTTGCTGATCTTTCTCCAACTCTTTCTTCTCTACCATCACTCCTATTACATATGCATCTTCATCATCAGTTTCATCACCCCACTCTGTGATCTTTCCCTTACCTTTCTTGGAATCTTGCTCCCGGGCTTCATTTAGTTAGTCTTGGACCAACTTCCTAATGGCCTCTTCACTCATTGCCTTAGGTGGCATGCTGTTGGCTTCTGATTCTACCTCTTGGTCTAACATACACCACTTTGTTGTATCAAGTGGCTTTGATACCAATTTGATGTAGAGAGGATGCTCAATCCTCTAGGGTTTATGTATTCTTGGTGTCTCTCTAGGCAGTCTCTGGAACCATCCAATGGTTCCACTCTATTCCAACCTTCCAAAGGTTGTAGGGCTCACCCTTGCTGACCTTCCCAAGGTCTTGGGACTAAGATAATCTCCCCTAGACTTGTGAGTGTCCAACACTCCTTAATTGAGAACCTCCAACCCAACACTTCTCACATCTTCACCATGAACCAACCCCCACCACACTAGGATCATCATTCACACATTCCCAACACCCATAGGGTTGATTTTATTTTGATTTCCAACCCTATCCCTTCAACTAGGTCTTTGGAGATTACCGGTTTCAAGCTTAAGACCAATTTTCTCTTTTAGGCCTATAGGGAGACCTAGTCCAATTAGCCCTATCGATGAGGTATTTTGCACTTATCTGCCAGAAGTCTTGCACACTGGTATGAAATCTTTATCTTTTCGGATACCCTTTTGGAAGCTTCATACAATAGCTCAGAATTAGTTCTGGCTTTGGTCTCTAACACACCTAGCCCTTTTTAGGCCTAATTCCCTCCTTTTAAGCCTCCAAATTAGGGTTTTTCTGAAATGTCCTCACCTATTCGAATGACCAAGAAATCAGATGATTGTCTTAGGTTTGCACACCCTTGAGGATGTCCAATCGAACCTGGTATCAAATCCATCCAACGGATTTACCCATCTAGGGCCTGCTATCCATGATCCCCATCACTTGCCCACTCGACATGGCAAGCCTAGGGTATGGTGGAAAATCTGGAGTTTAGCCTCCCTTGTTTTAGAAACAAAATGAAAACATAATTTACAAGGTCTCCTGGCATTCCACAAAGTTTTAGTATAAGGTTCCACCATGGAATGCTAGGATTGAGCCATAGAGTCTTCAAAACCCTTGTTTTAAGGTCTCTAGGACCCACCTGCAACAAAATTGACAAAACTTACAAATTATAACACTTCAAAACTTGAAATCACCATGAAATGAAAGGTATGGCTCTGCTCTAACAATTCATGCCTTGGTCTGGGCTTGAAAGTCCGTATAGACCGTTCAATGCCAATGAAACTCAATTCAACTCGTTGAAAACTCAAATTTTTGAAAAAGGCTAAACTTGCTTTTTCTCATTCAAATCTTCAAAAACCAACATTCTCATCAGTTGTCCCAAGCCTTATATCGGCCTTGGGTTGGTTACAAATGTCTTTAACTGAAAAAGACAACCAACTAGCCATTGGTGTTTGGAAAAATGCAAATGTTGCAAAGCTGCTATACGCAACTTTTGCAACTTTTTACAACTTTTCCTAGTTGAGCAACTTTTGCCCAAATCAAACCTAGATCACTTCTAAAGGTTCAAATGACCTTAAAAACCACTAATCAACATCAAACCATCCTACTCTAACACAAAATCAACTTATTCTACCAAGTACTCTTCCTGGCACCCTTAAGAGCCCATATGCCAACTTTTGGCCAATCAATGACTCCTAGGGTTCTTACAAACATCTGAGTACTCATTCACAAACCTAATGACCTTATTACAAACCAAGTTCACATGATTCCAAGCTCCTAGAACCTACGCAACAAAATTGCTCAAGTGCTCCTGCACCATAAAATAAAAGAGTGTGAAGGGCAGTTAGCTAGCATATCTCAATCCTATGCACCTCAATCAGTCCCTGCTAGCAATTTTGAAGCTCAAGTTCTGGGTATACTTGATATGATAAAGAGCTTAAATTAGGAGAAGGATAGAATTTTAGTCAAAGTGGGAGAAGTAAGAAGCCTTATCACTCCCCAGCTAGATACATTGATCAGTAGTAAGAAAGATGCAATGAATGCTTTGATTAAGAGTGGTCTGATAGGTCGTAGAGGAGCAGAGATGCACACCTATCTTTTCAGTGCTCTGATCAATATTTTGGAGAATTTGAAGAAGGGTTGGGATGATCACCTGCTATCCCTAAAAACAATTTTTGCAAATATTTTCAAATTTTTGTAACTATTTACACTCTTATTTCTAAATTTTGGTAGATATCTACCTTTGTTATCGATGTCAAAGGGAGAGCGAGCGAAGTGAAAAATGGTGTATATTCTCAGGCGGAGCTTGTTGAGTCTTGGAGATTTTTGAGTTTTGAGTGTATAGAGTCATTTTTCACAGTGTTGCCATCAATGCCAAAGGGGGAGATTGTTCGCAAGAGACACTGTTCCGGTGAAGATTGGTGCATGAGAGATGTTTAGGAGTTGTGATTGATGGCAACTTAGCTCATAAATCATGTTAGGTATACATAGATTTGATTTACCGGAAGTTGTATTATCCATTAGGCATAAGTCTGGAAGGTGGAATACAATGTCTGACAAAGTATGAGTACATTGTGCAGATCTTGATTTTAGTTAAGGTAATAGAGGCAGATGATTCGAGGTCCGAGGCAACTTATTTTATAATCCTAGTATTAGTGTTGCTTCATGAGTGAGATTGAAGGTCCCGTATCGGGTAATTTAGGTAGAACAAAGTCATTGTGATGTAATGTGTGATCCAAAAAATTTTGGAATGATTTTCGTGGTTGTTACTGAGTTCGAGGTAATTGTGCTGACACGTGAGAAACTTGTTATCATCTTGTTTAGGTGTGCATATGAATTTGTGGATGAATTGAGCTGATTTGTTGGTACATGTTTCATATTTTGCAATATTATAAAGCCGACATATTGGAGATCTATTTTGGCGGTGCAGATATATAATATCGACTTGTATGATCATTTTGTAATGGTAGAGGTGTGTGAATGTTGATGTGTGGTGAGCAAATGAGCATCAGTATGCAGATTTGGTTCTCCCGTATATGACTGTGCAGCAGAACATAGTAGATAAGCAAAACAGAGGAAGACAGTTAGATTGTGCTTAACTGAAACCGCTTCTTGGCATTTGTAGATGCTATATATCAGTTCAGTTATTGTTATTACTTTTTAAAATCATTTGTAGGACAATGAGTCCTTCGAGGTTGTATCCCTCTTCTTTATATGAGCAGTGAGCTCTAGGTAGTGTACCTAAATGCAAGTGCATTCCTCTTTTGTAATATTGTCATACTCCTGATCAAAGTATAATAATATTGTGGGTCTCAATTCCATCGTGGTTTTTCCCTTTCTAGGTTTGCACGTAAAAATTCTGATCTTATGGTTTTGTGGTTGGTTGGTTCATTTTTTTGCATTTTACTTTCATTCTTATGCATCTGGTGGTTTAAGAATCGGTTTAATAAATTTGTGAACTGTAGAACATTGATTTACCCCCGATCTTAGTGTTCATTGATTCCAACATGAGATGCATTACCCATCATCTTTTTGAAATTAACCAAGTTCAACTTAAGATCATGATGTGCCTTCAGGCACCTTTCAGTCATCTTTTTTGACATATTTTCTTTTGTGCAAGGTTTACTGGATTCACTATCATCACTAGCAACAATATCCATCCACTCAATCAACAACCCTATCAACACTTCCAGAAGAACATCAACAACATTTAAAAGAGCAAGATTATTTCAAAGCAAAGATGTAACACACGTCTTTTCAATAATGTACTCATCATAAGACAGAACAGTGAGATACAACTCACCAACTGTTTTCAAACCATCAGGCTTCACAAGCATCTCATGACCTTTGTATTCATCAAATGAGCCTTCCTCAAAAGAGGCAAGGGAGGCAATCGCCAACTTCCTAGCTGAAACACTCTTTTGCATGCTAACCTTCTCTAAGTTTTCTTCAATAACCTCATTATAAGTCCTAAATGGTTTTGCATTTATATTTGTAGGTATCTTAAGAATTATTTCCACAATGCTCATACATTCATCTTCTAATACTTCATAAGGCAGCTTATCCACCCATGAAGTTCTTGGAATAACAACTTCAATAAAAAAGTTGTCTTTGTCCACTAGAAAAGTAATATCATCTTTGTACCATTCAACAATCTTCGGAGGATTTCAATTCCTCATAATCATCTCTTTACGAATATTAGAAAATAACTTTGCACAAGCAACGTCACAATCATCCAAATTATCCAAATATCCTCTAATTTGAGCACGTACTAGAACATCTCTTCTTCATGCTATATTGTTTAATCCCTATAATGCATTGAGAAAGTAAAATACCAAACGCACAATAAGTGAACCATACTGGAAGGGGTACAATTCAGTCTTTGCAACCAGAGGTTATCTAACAATTGTTGCCTTAATAATAACTCACATAAATTATAATCAACATTCTCTTTCACATTTTATAAGCTACAAATATTGTTGTTGAGGAAGACGAACCTCCACGATTCCTGTAATACATTTTATATGAAATTCTAATAGTTGCAGATCAAACTGCCAAGTGAACAATGCTATCAATCCGTAAAGCTGTCTTGTAAGACTTAACACCAGTCAATTTGTTTACTTAATCATTCTTTACAGATTTCAATGTAGGAACAGTTCCAAACAAACATACACCATTCATATCCCTTAGGGACTCTTTCAAAATCTGATATGGTCGATCTAACCATAGAAAATCCCCATGAATTCTACTCAAGACTATCTTAATTATCTCCTCATCATGAAATGTAGGAAAATCACTCCAAGTATCCAAACCCTTATACCCTAGGCTAGCATACTCTGCCATAAGTCTTTGTGTGCCATCTACTGGATAAATTCTCTTGAAATCATTAAGTTTACTGTGATCATACTCTTCCAAAGAAACATGAATAAAACTGAAAATATATTCTTTACATACCACATTGTTGAGAACAACAGAAAATACACCAATCGTATCACTCAATGCTGAAATAAATGGTCTCGATTACAAACTATGTCTTGCTTCATTGTTATAATTAATAATATTTGGGTTTGCCATTAGAAAATATTTCAAATAAGAAAAATACCTTGAATAATTCTTCTTCACTTCTCTTTTCCTCTCGCTGTATTGCTCTTCAATCGCAAATGCACAAATGAATTTCCAATAAGCAATATATAGTTGACATCTAGGGTTTCGTCAAAAAGTTGATAAATTGTATATCCGAAGTCATTGAATTTTATTTGAACCATCAGATTTTCTTAGAATCCACAAAAAAATACTTCCATACTTTTGCAGTGTCGAGAGCAACCCAGCACCAAGCCTAGAGAGGATGAAAGATATGCTTTTAAAATCTCCCACTTAGACATAGCTGTCTGAGTTAATTACCGGAAGAAGGGTCTGCACCCACATAAGGTGTGGATCCATCTTTAATATTTTCTTTACTCGTATCATCGGATTTCTTCACCCATTTCATCTTCATCTTCTCCTTTTCTTATTGATATCAATCTTCCTTTGCGGACCATTGGTGAACTATAATTAAGGCTCACAAATTAAATTTGTATTTAATTTAAATTACAAATTTTTCCCGATCGCAAACAGAATTGCTTGGCTATGTCTTTTAACTGTTGAAATACAAAATTGAGTCAACTTAATCCTTTGCATAACGTAATAATGTTAATTAATAAATTAGAGAAGAAATTAAAACTAAAACGAATAAAAGAGAATTAGAAGACAAAAGAAAAGAAGAGAGATCACGAGTTTGATAATGGAGTTCGATCAACATGAGCTACGTCTCTGAGTCCACTTCTCAATGTAGGACCACTTCCATTAATGATGCCAAACACAATTCGCCTTATTACATCATCATAGCTTTAGATCTGCATTATAACATCTCTCACAATCTCCTCTTGCACCTAGAGACACTTGCGTACTCTCCTTCTCGGATTAGGCTTCAAATGCCTTTTAACCCAATTATACAGAAAAGTATTACAATTTGACAAATACCTTTGTCCTTACAAAAATTATCAGGACTCCTATTCTCCAATTTCCTCTCAAGAGAAATTCTAAGTCTCCAATATCCTCCCAAGAGAAATTCTAAGTTCCAATTCTCTCAAATGAAATTGATTGCTTTTACAAGCCAAAAACTCCCCCCTTAAATACAATTTTACATTCTAATTGGGGGTTAACAAAATTATTTCCCCATATCATCTAAATTAAGCCCTTGTAATTTTTAAAACAAATGGTAATTGGGCTTAGCTATCATTATTTTAATTTTATGCAAATTGAGGGGTGTTCGAGCCCCTATCTCCACAGATCACCTTTTCTTCTCAAATAAAATAAAGTTCGTTCAAACCACATTCTAAATTAAGCATGTGGCTCTCTGGTCGCGCACAGTTCTTGGTATTGGGAGGTTGGGGGTTCAAACAACTTGACCCCTTTTATCGGATCTCCCATCGTTTGAAATCAACAAAATACACATGTCCCACTTATAATGCCGAAGAAGGCATTTGATCTTGTGGTTGCATGTGGAAATAGGAGATGGGAGGTTGTGAGTTCAACTTCTCCTAGCAAACTTTTTGAACGAACATGCCATCTTCTAGATCCTCTCGAATCAATTAGATTTTTCAATTCTGCTTTTGCGATGTCTCACAATGTGACCCATCTTGTTACAATTATGACATACCAAAGCTTTCTAAAGTTTACTTCCATTCATCTTGTTGTTTGTGTATCTTCTTCATTCAAAAGCTTTGTGTCCATATGTATTGCAAGCATAGAATACTCCATTGAAAGAATGAGCATAACTTGAAGTCCCGTTTCCATTTCTCATCATTCTGCTTTTACATTCAGTAGCCTTATGTCCATATTATTATAAGAGTAGCACCTGATTCTAATAGATTGATTTTTGTTTTGACTTCTTCATTCACTAGCACCATGTCCAAATACATTACATGAAAAATAGTTACCATTAAAAGAAGAATACCTGATTGGAGCATATGGAGCTCTCCAGACATCTCTTGTATTTTTGGAGCTTCCGTTTTTCTGATCTTCGCTATCTTTAACTTTGTCTTTCCCTTTATCCTTTTCCTAACATTCACCTTCTTGAAATCCAAGTCCACTCTTATCTCTAATCTGTCTCTGAGAATTTAAAACAACATTGAGCACTTCACTAGCACCTTTGAGTTTTAGTCCATTATCAATTTGTTCTCTTGCAGCTTTTAGTTCCTCCTTAAGTTTGACAACTTCTTCCTCAAACTTTTCACATTCTCTAGTCTTCTCATCAAGCTTTGTTTCAAATTCATCAATAACCTTCTTTCCTTTAATGCAACAAGGTTCTTAAAAAAGAAATCTTCTCAATTGCCTTATTGTGTTTCTCTCTGCTATCATACAGGTCTGCCAAAGTAGATCTCAATTCACCTTCCATGTCAACTATAGCATCCACATTGTTCCATCCATTCCGATCCATATCATCCATGTCATTCAATTCTTCTTCAAACATAGTGTTCAAAATCCAAGATCTACCTCAGCGGTTAAGCTAACTCTTCAGAAACTGAAGCTTCAATACCAATTGTTGAGCACTATCGGAAGCTGAGAGGGGGAGGTGAATAAGCATTCACAAAAACTTGAGAATATTAAGTTATTTGATCAACATCAATCATCCAAAAACATGTACATGAAAGTAAAGAACTCAAACATCCAAACACTCTCATAAGAACATGTAATATCCCAGATATTTTTTTTGTTTTTAGACCAATAATAATCATCCACAAATAGATAACCCGTTAAGGTTAGAAAGCATAAACTAAAAACTTGCTGAAAAATGCAACCCTTCCACTTTCTGATCACCAAGTGCCCAATGTGGGAAGGTGAGAGCATATGGTGAATAGGGAATTGTTAGATCTCAAATCTGTTGAAAGATGAAGTGGAATACAATATTGGGTAGCAAGCCAGCCCCTTCCACTTATCCAGTAGGAAAGCAAGAAACTTGGTGGTGAACTAGCCAAGAGAAACACACAGACTTCAATCACTCGACCGTGATATTTCAGTGGGAGGACTGAAATTACAAACAAATTCAACTCGACCACTTATGCAGCGGGAGGACGAAGTTACAATTTAATAGAAATAGGCGGTAAGCCAGCCTCTTCCACTTTTCAGCAGGATGAGTGTTTACAATAATGAAGATAGTAAGAGAAGAAGAGTGATGCTGAACATCCAAATATTAAGCATGAAATTCTGCTAACATCAAAATCTACAGGTTGGAAATGCAAAACCAGCAGCCTATGGATTCACTAAAATGCTCATAACTCTCTCATTACTCATCCAATTCACCCCAAATCAGTTCTAAACCAATGCTACACCAGTCACAATGAAAACAAACCCAAAGGAAGCTATCAAAACACCCATATTTATTTTGCACGCATCCCAATACACTCACTAAACCCAACGCCTAACCAGAGAATTTCGATTTGCATTATAAAATTTCACACTCAACATAAGGTGCTAAAAACTTACAAGATGCATCGCCAGTGGCAGGAAAGATGGATGAGCCGGTACCCAGAATGACGGAATTGCTTGGCCAAGAGGTATGAGCGAATTATAGTTTCAGCAGCTCCACAACCAGCAACCAGAAAACACTCAAATCCCACTCAAAACACTCCACAATCTGCAACTCACTCACCAATAGCACTGGAAATACAAGGACACAGCTAGGTACTATCTTGCAAGTACGAAACTGAGACTTAGCTAGGAAGCCACACTTCGAAGTTCAGATTTTTCAATTGCCAATCCGGTAGAGTAATGATGCAATTTTCTAAGATAACCAGAATGGGAGCCCAAGGCTCTTATTTATAACCTCAAACACCACCAAATCCAAATGCAAATGCTCACAAATGCGCCCAAATTCCACTTTCCCATTTGCATTTCATTTACCACATGGACCCAAGGATGGCGCCCAAACCATAAGTCAAGAATCATGCCAAGAAGCACAAGACCATGATTTTGACTTCGAAAATATTTTGGTGAATAACATAATATCTCCATTATAAAATTGGCATCCCTTTCTAGACATAATAATTCGCCTAGCACTTAGGAGACATTATGCGCAATTTCCATAGTCATTAATCAGTATTAAAATTAATCAAATTAATTAAATATTAAACCTTAGGATAAGGAAATAATATTTAATTATATCACTTATGACTCCAATACTGATTATTGCCAAAACCAAGATGAAGTTGAGCAAGGAAGACCACCGAACTGCTACAGGATCAGGACCCTGTCCACTGCCAAAAATAGAAATATGACATATTGCCACTTACTAAAAATAGTAAGTCATGAACCACTACTCTGAAAAGCATGATCTTCGCACCCAGTGACAGAGCATGGAGGTGACAGAGCATGGAGAGCTTAGTAGGACAGTATCACCAAAACGACCAACCCCTGACTTACTAAAAATAGTAAGTTCTTGCCTCATCAATGTTTGACCCTCATTTTTCATTCCACATAGCCTACGGGTCTCAGGAATAGGCCAATGGACCACTGGAAGGACATCAACGAGAAGGGGACATTACAGAACACTGAGGTTTTTACATGGAAAACCCAAATAGGAAAAAACCACGGTGAGATTCAACTCACAATATATAATAACTATTTTACAATGAACAAGGCTTCCTACCAAAAAGAGCTTATTGCTCTGGACTTGTAGACTGATGCACACAACCTAAGGCAAGATACAAAAGAGGACTTGCACAACCGAAGATCATTTCTTCGGGGCAAGATACAAAATTGCTCTTACAATACAATAGAAATAGTAGATTGGGCTGTATACAAATAGCATCCATTAGAATGCAAATAATAGTTCATAGTTTATACTCATCTTTCTTCTAAATACATCTCTGTGTCTTCACGCAACTTTCACATCCACCACTTACACACCACTTTCACATCATCTCGCACCCATACTTGTCTCATCTAACACACACATCTAACACAACCAATTCACTCAATATATATCATTTAGATCCAAAATAAACTTCACTAGGTTGGCCAAAGAAATATGAAATGTATACATAGCATCAACACAAAAATGCATTATCCGGAAGGTACAAGAAATATGTGAGGACTCACACCAAGTTGGCACACCTTGCATTTAACACCAAAAACCTTTATGCACAACCGCTTGGACCAATATACACAAACCGGTACAACACTTGATCTGTCAAACACATACCGTCTTATTCCGAACCTAAAAAAAAATTGTGTATCCCAAAAGAATCAAAACATCTTGATCTACAACATAGTCACGATGAGAAAAGTGATCCAAATAGACAACATGATTATTGAAGATATATCTAATATCAACATTCATTCTACAACATAGTCATGATGAGAAAAGTGATCCAAATAGACAACATGATTATTGAAGATATATCTGGTATCAACATTCATTCTGGATCACAATAAGTTTCACCAAAGCAAACACAAAAGAAAATAGAATTACTTCTGGACCAAATAAGGAACGCCAGACTTCCAGAAACATAGGAAATCATCACCTTACTTCATTTCAACACTATAACTTGAATCCATAATCAGTTCTGTAACATAGAAACATAAAAACAGGCATTTGGACCAATAGCCAGATACACCGCGTGGATATATAAATATATCCAGATCACCAGCAACAAATGTTTGAGATCAATGATAACAATGACATCCATATATACAACAAGAATACATGAGAAAAAAGCCACTAATTTGGCTAAAAATCTGGTATCTAATGGGATTGTTCAATTTGTAGGTTTCTCTACATTGGTGCAATATCTAGAACACATATTGGAATGTGATAAGTGCTATGATCCAGGCAACAGAAAGATTTAAGATTTTCGCTCTAGATTGAAGATTTATTGCTGGTTTCGCTCATCAAACAATAACCGAAGTATTTGGGATTCCTTTATATCCCATTATGACCAACAACACCAACGATTATTCAAAAGAGGTATACTAATAGGGGCCTAATGTGTGTCATTGGATTATGGTAGATTATTGGCTAAAAGAGACTAAACCTTCAAAGGAGACTAAAATGTATTATAAAAGTGATTATATACATGAAGTAGTGAGCACTTACCAGAATTATGTGTATGGATAACACTTCCTCCTGTGAGAAATGGATGTTTTACTACATTGAAGAGATTTTTCTTTATCAGTTAAAGATTCATCGGGGTAAACTTTTGAGTGATAACCTCCGGGAACATTTTCACAGAATGAAAGATAAGAATTATTATTTTGGTATGACCTCTTATGTTGTTTACATGTTGGCAAAGATTTACAAATAAAAGGGATTTTGTTTTCAAGGTAGAATAGGTCATGGCCCAAATGAGTTCAAAGTATATAACTGTTTTCCCAACGGCATCTACAAAATTCTTCTAAATGATGCCTTCACTATGTATATCACCAGAACATTACAAGGTGACTCGCATAAAAGATTGTCTAACGAAGCTATGGCATTGATAAAAAAGTATGGTTATTGGTTTATCCAATTACCAAAGTTCACCTATATCCGAGTTGAAGGGTATTCTAGGCCAGCATATAGATTACCTAGGTTTCCAACTCATAGGTTGGTAATCTTAGAATTAACAAGGCAACTGAGCACTATACATAAGCTTCTGACTGACATGCACAGGGCTGGAGTTAACTATTCAGTTCATTTGCGAGATGAAATGGTTGGCTGTCCTTCTACCCAATCTGCTCTAGGATCCAAGAGAGAATTAAAAGAATTTCATTTGAAAACACATGATCCTAGGGGAAGCTTTGACTACAATGAGAAAATGAAGAAACACATGATCCTAGGGGAAGCTTTGACTACAATGAGAAAATGAAGAAAGATATGGGCACACAATACAAGCATGAAACACATCTCAAAGACAATTAGAGAAATTGCAAAGATAAAAGAGAAGTTAGATGGAGGATGTATTCCAAGTTACAAGTAGGTTTTGCTAGAAGATTCAAGAAGGCTTTGGTCACTGATCATATAGTAGATGATAGTGATCTCTCATGATAGAGTATTAGAAGATTGAAAGGTCAACCAATACCACCTCCATATTAGACAGAAGAAATAGTAATAAATTTAGAAAAGCTTATGAAGCCCATATTCCTATACAGCAGGAAGTGGGTAGACTACAAAACATAATAGTTAAGGGCCCGAGGAATCGAACCTACTTATTACTCCTCAGAAGGAGGGTGATGAAAAAGGTTAAAATGTAGTAAACAGAAAGAAAAGCTACATCTAAAGTATCCACCTACAAAAGGAAAAATGAATCTTCCAGGATCAAACAACTTAGGTTTGAAAGAAAACCAAGGAGGACTAAAGATTCCCCTTCTATTGTTCCTTCAACAACGGGACCTCCTGTCCAATCAACTTCTGTAAGTATTGTTCCACCACTTACTCCTACCATCCCTATAGTTATTGAATAAGTTCCCATTATTTCAACCACCCCTTAAGATTCAATAGTCATTGAACCGACCTCCTCAACATTACTCTCTTCAAATCCTATTACTGTACCTTCACATACCTTAACTACAGAGAGTATTCCAATGCCTTTTGCGTTTGCAATAGAATCTACCTTTCCTACTTCCAATATTTTTGCTAAATCAATCACTCTCCCTAAATATTTCATCCAGAAGGTGCAATAAAATACTGTAGCCAGTCAAATTGTCGTTAACGAAATGCCCAATAAACGGGACAGAGAGAAAATGAAATCAAAAGATTATTTAGAAGTTACTTCACTCAGCGAAATATCAAGAGCCTCAAGAGAATTTGAAGAGAAAAAGGTCAACAATGCACATGCTACCCCTTCTAAGCCTCAAGAAATATCATTGAATATGAAACTGAAGAGGAAAATGCAGAGCAAGAAGAGGAAGATACAGAGCAATAAGAGGAAGATGTGGCACATGAAGAAGGAATAAACGAAGAAATTAAAGTAAATTAACAACCACCAAGGATTGACGAACAACAACAAAGAGTTGAGGTAGAGCAAAAATGAAAGATAACAAAAGGAAGATAGAGTTCCTCTTACCAGAGATGAGCAGCTCAAAATTATTTCACATAAAAAGTGGAAATCAATATCAGGTTGATAAAGAAATTAAGTAGGGACGATAGGTTGCACCTGCTTCATCATCAAAACCCTTTGAAGAGGAATCAATTATCCCTGATTGGTTGAAAGAGTAATTACAATATAAATAACCAGTTGTAAACACACCTACTATTGACTTGCGAAAGCTACTAGGAAGAATAGAAAGGCCAAATGAAAAGAAAAGAGCCAAGGTGTAGACATGCATGACTAAAGATGGTTTACAATCTAGAACTCTTCATGTGGTAGTACCTATGATGGATAAGGATAAAAGAGATTTGACCTCACAATATTTTTAGATTACTTCTATTCATTTGGGATCCATGTCTAAGAGGCAAGTAGTTGATGAATTCCAAGAATCAGTTGGAAATTTAATGAAAATGATAGATAAGGATGAAGCCACCAAAAAATAGCTTAAGGGTCGGGTAAAATGACTGCAAGAATATATTAAGTATTTGGGCAAACTGGTACAACAAGATGAAGGCCATTTCCCTCGACTAATTTTTTTACTACATCGTGCACTACAGATGAGTTACAGAAAATGAAATCTTTGGCTTAAAACACTAAAATGTGGATTGTTGAAGTCTTCCAACAAGGCAACCAGATGATTAATGAAGTGATCCTTTTTCATAAACATTTCCTGAAATTAAAAGGGAATATTAAAGAGTTGACTAAGTAATGTGAGGATGAGTCATGTGATCCTTACCTTCACAAGATTGAATACTTGTTAAATTTAGCTTCATGTATTATAGAACAAGTAGGTCTTTTGGCCGCTGATAAGACAAAGGAACCACACCTCGGGAAAAACTCAATTTCTTATTGGAAAGAAATAATAGACAAAGTTAATGAACATACTTTAGCCTTACCTTTTTAGGTGGATGATAATTTGAAAGCTAGTTGACAGGAAAAATGAATTGGATTCTGCCTTTCTCAAATAACAATGGAAAATATTCATTTGTTACAGGTACTTTGGAGATGTAATCACAAAAGGAGACCTAAGTGAAGTTGCTGCCTTTTTGGTAGTAATCATAGGATTTTGTGAGACAAAAGGAAGTTGGAAAGTAGTAAATATGCAGCACCATCGAGCCCTTCCCACCCTGCAGTGTCCATTCATATAGAGGAGTTTGATGACCACCGGTACAGAGTGAAGATTACTTATGAGAGAATGAATCCCACATTATATTTGCTTACTCAGTATGCCCCTGTGGAGGAAGAAAGGGGAAATGTTGTATTGAGTGATGAATTGCTAGCAATCTGATGAAGATGACTGGGACTGCAATGGAATGCAAAGTTAAAGGACAAAATTGGCCATATGAAGGTTTCTCTGGCAAAAGCTTGTCCGATTTTCCTTTGCACTTTGAGCTGCGTAACTGAAATTTATGAAGGGCCAAGTTGTTGCAACAATTTTTATCCTTGAAATCTTGATTGTCGGTGTTGAGCTCTGCTCCACCGTTAATCATGCCCTAAGTTTGCTGACCTCGCCTATAAAAAGACACCATGTTCCTTGTTTAAAAATTGGATTGAGATATTGTTGTAACTAGATTAATGCAAGTTAAACTTATATGAAGTTTTTCTCTGTGAGTCGAGTTGTTTTCCATGGTTCTCCTTTTGATATAGAAAATAGTTTTAGATGCAATGATATTCAGATGCGATGGTATTGGATGGATTGCAGGGTTTGTTCATACATTTTTAACTGATTGTAAATTTTTGTGAATGCGAATTCTCCCTCAAGTTTGTTCTTCGACCAAAGTTTTTACGTGGGACGAAATCTTAACATTAGGTTTGATTTGAAAATCTTTCTCTTTTAAATAATCATAGAAGATTGCATCCGTTTCTATTAATTTGTGAACATTTATAGTGATAGAGGAAGTGGGTTTTCGATATTGTCTATTAGAGCGTCTGGATATTAGTGTTAAAATTCATTTGAAGTATAAGTTTTAGATTTTCTAAACCCCTATCTTTTGAATTTTATTTTACAATATCCTTGATTGATTCAAGAGGGAGTTGCACTGTTGCAAAATCTAATTTGGTAGAATTAAGAGAATTCTCTGTGTTTTAATTAAAATACTTTTGGATTTCTCCTTTTTAGTCTCTAGTCTACTGCCCGTTATCCCTTGTGCGTTATCAGCAAACAAACATCATATCACTGAGTAATCTAAGGACGGTCATGACTTGACCTTCAGGAACATTGGATAGGATTTTTTTCCTTTCAAGAGAGATATAATAATAGTGTATTTTATCTATGTTGTTTAGTGTAAAAATATCCATCAACACAAATTAAGATTAGAGAATTTAATTAAAACTTATTAATTCCATTTTCTAGTAGTCATTGTACAAATTTGGTGTGCATTAATGTAAATCTTGGTGGAATGATAAGAAATGGTTTCCCAACACTGCTTTCAAGATTGATGAGGGCTTTAACCGATTTGAAGTGTTAGATACTTTAGCATTGGAAGAAGGAATTGTTGGCAACAACAATGAAGGAAAACTAAGAGGGGGGGAGGGGGTGAATCGGTTTTCACCGGATTAACAAACTTAACCACAAGTGCAAATCTGATAAACTGCAACAACAACAAAGATAAGCAAAAATAGATAGCACAACACACAACACCAAGATTTTGATGTGGAAAACTCAGTTAAGGGAAATACCGCAGTGGGAACCTACCCACAACAAGATGATACTCTGCAGTAGTATGTGTAATATTTCAATAGAGAATGCACCTGCATTTAGGCTCACTGCCTAGAGCTCACTACTCAAAATATAATAACCTGGAAGGCTACAACCCTCAGGGAAGGTTCACTACCTTATAAGGAAGTCTCATTGACTTACAAAATATTCGGACAACAATCCAGAATCAAATGAATTGCAATAATAGCATTTGCTAATGCTTGATGACAGTTTTAGTTAAGCTCATTTGTCTGCCCTGCAACAATCTTTTCTCAATACATCATACCGAAAGATAAATTCGCTTATGCACACATACACCGCTCTCTGATAATGCAGACACTACAACCATACCCAAATTACATGACTCTAACACCTATTTATACAATTCACCAATCTTGACTACAAGGTCGGCCAAACCCTCAAACCTTAATTACAGAAATTACATCACACGATACATAAATAAATCACCGGACCAATATAAGGTCGTAAACGACATAGCATGGACATAAATCAAATCTTCAAACATGCATCACCACCGGAAATCATGCCAAGAACAACCACAACATACCAGGCCACCGAAAATGCTGCATAACATGAAGAAAAACACCAGTTCAGCACAATCACCAAAAAATTGCACAACGATCAATGCAGACCATCAAAACAAATAAGACATAATTAGGAAACACCAACAAGCACATTAGAATCATTAGTAACAATTGTACCAACACTAGTTATCAAATCTTCATTGATCAACATCTAGAAACTCAAGAACACTCAAATAGCAGCAACTGTCATAAAGAAAGATAACTTGCGGGTCACCAAATTATGATCCATCTGAAATAAAGATACACAAGAACATCCCAAACAATCTCCCAGAATCTTAACTCAAGATCTGATCACACTAGAATATATCAGAGGAAATACTAAACTCTGCAAAGCACTGATCAGAAAAAACCAAACTGCAAACCAGATCATATGATATGATCAATTAAGCTTCCCGGATCACCGAAACCAATACAGAAAGATGTAATGACACTAGAGATACTCCAAACACCGAACTATGATCCCAATAAATCAATCTACAATCACCAGAGCAATAAATCACATGAATATATTGACATAAATGACAACATATCCTAGTAGCAGCAATGTTCAACATGGATCCCACCAGATATCACTTCCACAGTTGCTAATGTGGGTATGGAGGTTGTGCCGACTCTAGGGTCAGGTCCTGATCTACATGGAGTGCAAGATCAACAGGGGACCTTGAATGATCCTATGCAAGATGATATTATTTTGACTAATTTGGCTAAGGAGGTTTTAGCTTCTAATAAGAGTAAGGGGTCTCCTTAGGGCTTGGGGGTGCAACAACGATTCCTTAAGAAAGGTCCTTCTGACAACTCTTGCAAATGGCGTAAGAAGGATCTCGAGAAGATCAAGATTACTAGAGATTTATTGGTGGAATCAGGGTCTGTTAAACCCATTGATGTTCACTTTTCTCAGTCCCCTCCATGATTATTCTCTCTTGGAATGTAAGGGGGTTGAATAGCACCTCCCATCAAAAGGCTATTCATGACTTGGTTGCAGTTCACTCACTAGACATCTTTTGTGTTCAAGAGTCTAAGGTTTCTATTGATGTCATGGTTTAGTATGCTTCTCGTATTTGGTATTTTGGTCAATGTTAGTGTCACTGTATTGGATTTTAGGGCAATTCTAGAGGTTTGGCTCTTTTTGGGGATCCATGCAAGATTGCTCCACTTTGGTGGATTTCTAGTCATTCTTCTATCTCCATGGTTGCTTCCGCTTTGGATTCTAATTACTTATATTTATGCTCCAATTGATATCCATGGTAAAATCCAACTTTGGGCACATATAAGGTATGTCTATTCATGTGCTCCTTATTTTCCTTGGATTTTAGGAGGTGATTTTAATTCTGTGTTGAGTTTGGAAGAGAAAAGAGGGGGGTTGCCTAGGTTAGGGCCAACTTCTGATCTTTTTTGAGCTCAGGTGGATTCTCTTGCTTTAGTGTATGTTGAGCCTTCTAATGGTACTTTCACTTGGAATAATAGATGAAGTAGAGAGGAAGCAATCTCTGAACGGTTGGATAGGTTTCTTGTCTCCTATTTTTGGGTAGGTGGTGGCTTGGTTACTAGTTTTGAAATTCTTGACTGGAGAGGTTTTGATCATTGGCCAATTAAATTTTCTGCCTCTTCTTTTGTTGTTCCAAATAATCCTCCTTTTAAATTTCAGCTTAGTGGCTTTGGGACTGTTCGTTGCATGACTTAGTAGCTAAGTGGTGGAGAGAGGGAGGCTCTGCTTATGGCACGACTGTGTATTTCTTTGTTAAGAAACTTCAATATATCAAATATCACCTTAAGAGATGGAAAACTTTCTATTTCGGTAACCTTAAGTCTAGGAAGAGAAATGCTTTGGAACGTCTTGTTGTGATTACTCGCCAGATTTAGGATAATGGTTTCTCGGATGCTTTAGGAAAAATTGAATCTCAGATTGTGTGAAATATGGAAAAGTGGGAGTTTCATGAGGAGATTTATTGAAAACAGAAGGCTTGGGTTGATTGTCTTTAGGAAGGGGATATGAATATTGCTTTCTTTCATCATTCTATTTAGGCTCATCATAATAAGGGGTACATATCCTCTTTGGTTACCTCTGAAGGACTTCAGATTTCTTTTGTCGGCTATGTCTCACGAGGCCCATCACTTTTACTCTGCTCTTTTTGCTGAACGTTCCCTTTCTCCTGTTGAGAAGAAGAATTTGATCATCTCTTGCATTCCCTGTTGGTCACCAATGTAATGAATGATTCCCTCATTCATCTGATTTCGTTGCCTGAGTTAGAAGAGGTGGTGTTTGGGATGAACAAAGGTAAAGCTCCAAGCCCGAATGGTTTTACTATTGAATTTTTCCAAGAGTTTTCGGATATTAATGTAGCTAGGAATCTGGAAATCATCAAAGCATATCAAAATACTAATCTAGCTCAATCACGAAAGCAAATTGCAATGATCAATCCTAACACACTCAATAAAGACATGAAAAGCAAAACATTCAAAACTAAAGACTATGCAAACCAAATGTAGATCTAAATGCTTCCTTCATGCGGCTCCATTGTCCTTCTTTCTTCTCCAAATAGCCTTTTGTTTGTGGATCTCACCTTCAAATGCACACACATGAGATGAAAGCAAGTAGACAAGATATTGGTGCAAGAGTACTTGAAGTGTGATTGATTTGACAAAATGATTAGAAATTCGATAATCTAATTAGGGATTCGATTGAAGAAATTCATCCAATTTATAGACAAATTGGAGAAATGATCAAATTAGCATGATTCAATTCAAATGGAAATTGTAAATCAAAATGTCAATTATGACAAATTATGACAAATTATGCACTTTCTATGCAAAATTGATTGATTGATAATTTATGACAAATTATGACAAATTTCTATGTCAAAATTGATTGATTGTCAGTTATGACAAATTATGACAAATTGAAATGTCATTCCCAAGAAATTAGGAGGAAAATGGGAGGAAATTGAAATTAGGAATTAGAAAATTAGAAAATTAGAAAAAGAGGGAAAATTAGGAATTAAGATAAATTAGGTGAATTAATTAATAATTTGTTATTTATTAATTAATTCACAAAAAGAGGAATAATTAGCCAATTAAATTAAACATTTAATTGCGATGAGAGGACTTCGGATAAATAAATAATTTATTAATCCTAAAGGGAGAAATGACAAACAAGGTTAAATGATTAAATCACGAAACCCTAGAAGATGAATTAGCAATGCAAGGATGACAATTAGGTCTTGATGAAAGATAATTGACTCGATCATGATTCTGATGACAAATTGATCAATGTGATAAATGATTTGATTGATAAATGCGCCAATTGACGAGGAACAATGACAAATTGATCCAAATTGAGAAAGACAATGATCGATGACAAATCGATCACAAAATGACAAAATTGACAAGATGACAAAATAGACTGCAAGACGACAAGATTGAAAATGACCACGATCGATGACAAATCGATCGCAAAATGACAAGATCGAACATGACAACGATCAATGACAAATCGATCGTTAAAATGACAAGATTGAAAATGATAAGGATTGATGACAAATCGATCGCCAGATGATAAGATTGATAAGAGGACAAAACCCTAATTAGGATTGACGATGTCCAAAATGATGACAAATGAGCACGCACATTGATGTGATAGGATAAGATCGATCAAAATCATGACTGGAGAGTGTTGTTGACAAGACCAAATTTGAGAGCGAGACGAATGAAGAATGCAGAAGGACTCAATGCTCGCAAATGATAAAAATCAAGTGCGTGACATAGGAGAAATGTTAATGCGACGCAAAAACCCTAAAATAAGGCAATGCGCAAATGTTAAAGTATGACTCCGCAAGCGTTGACCATTTTTAGGTGTCTACATTTTGCCCCTCTTTGAGACAATGCGATTTTAAGCGTTGTTTCAAAGAACAATAATGAAAATGCCTCAGAAACTGACAATGACATATGCATGCCCCCTCGAGGAATTGGCCGGAAACATGCAGAAAAGAGGCCAATTGATCGATAAAAATGATTGGATCGAACGGACTGACAATCGGAGAGGAGGAGGGAGATGATGAGGACGAGGAGGATGAGGACGGTGATGAGAATGAGGGGGATGACGAGGACGGAGATGAGGAGGGGGATGACGAGCAGGAGGCATTGCAGGATATACCCATAGAGCCGGAGACAGCTAGGACAGAGGAGATGGAGATGTGCAGGGCTACCATAGCGAGTCAGCAGGATCACATTGCGACTTTAGAGAGAGAGCATGAGCAGTTCAGAGCAGGGATAGCCAGACTTACAACGGCTCAAGATGCAACAATAGCTCAGGCACAGTGAGAAGAACAGAGAGTCACTGAATATATTGGGTCGATTCGGGATGCCAATGCACGGGAGATGGCACAGATGCTGGTAGAGACTGGAGAGGAGATACGCCATTAGAGGACACTATATGAGAGTGCAGTTCCACCAGAGCAGAGAGCAGCTTCATATCGGGCATGATCGAGGACAGAGAGCAGGGCATGCTCTCGGAGGTCATTGAGTAGCATAGGGGTGAGTGGACCTATGAGACCACCACACCCAGGACCAGGAGGGACATCATCTGCGAGATATGGCAGGGATGAGGAGGACAGAGGGAGCACCCAGTGACAGAGGCACGTGCTCCTTATGACGGATAGTGGACATTATGTAGTTTGACATTTTTGTAGTCAGCCTGCAGGCCATACTTAGGACAGACAGTCCAATTTTGTACTCCGATATTTTTGTGACATATGATATGATATGCATTGATATGATGGGATGCAATATGTTATGACTGATGTTATTTTCCATGTATGGATGACTTATGCACTATTTATGTACCATTGTGGAACATGTATGGATGTATTTTTTATGTGTTTTTGATGCATTGATAATATGAAATGGATAAAATGCTTGATGTGATGCTTGATATAATGCAAATGTACTAACCAAGTGGATGCAGGTGTAGACACCTAAAATTGTCATGATTAATTAAATAAATATTTTATTTATTTAATTATCTAAGCCTAATTCTTCTATTAATTAAATAAATCTTTATTTATTTAATTAATTCATTTATCCTCTTCTAGCCTTATTTCTCATTTAAATAAATACATTTATTTATTTAAATTATCATTTTCCTAAATTAAATAAATATCTTATTTATTTAATTATCCTACTTCTTCTATTAATTAAATAAATCTTTATTTATTTAATTAATTCATTAGCTTTTTCTACCTATGACACATGTCATTCATCTCTTAATTCCTACACTACCTACCCCTTTCATTATTTTGGTATTTCTTTTACCTACCCTCTAATCCTAGCCGACCTCTCTTTTTACACCTCTCAATCTTAACCCTCCATTTCATATTGTGTCTTCTATTTAAGAAGATGCCTCCTTCATTGTCAAACCCTAATGACTAATGACTAATGACTGATTTTGGAGTACTTGGCTACACTACGATCCTACTTACAACCACATTCCATTCTTTGTTGAGCTCTTGTGCATATAAAAATCTGAGAGCAAATATATCAAGCAAGATCAATGGAGATAGGAAGAATGGAGATCAAAACCCTATTGGACATGTGATGGTATAATCTTTGTGATTTTGAGTTATTTGCATTGTCTTAGGTAATCTTCATATGTTATGGTGGATCTTTGTTCATTGCTAGGCTAGGGTTTAGTGGTTGGATTCATTTAGCCTTTCAATATTGTTGCTATTGTTATCCATTTTCACCATATACAGTAGGATGCAGCATATGTGTGGGGAAATTGGAGTACTAGACTGAACTGACTATCCAAACTGATGGAAGAAATGTTAGTAAGAAGAAATGAGACAGAGGACAGTTAGAGACGAAGAAAAACTTGCTTTTAGTAATGCACTTTGTAGGTGAGAACCTTTATTTTAATGTAGCAAAATGGATGCGTAGCATCATGGCATTGAAGGCCAGAGCTGAAATGCAACCCTTTTTGCAGAAGACAGACACATCACAGACAAACAACAATCACAACAAAAAAGAAAAGGACCATGAACCATCCCGGTCACTCTAAATCACTCAGTGACATCATCGAGCAACATAAGAACAACAATGCTACACACAATGACAATGTTGACAACTCTTCAATACTATCAGCAGACATAGAAGAATCCATAATGAATCCTCATTTCAATAGATTGGTTGAAGAGATAATGAGGAGAGATCGTCAGTACTTTTTACACATGATGGCACAAAGTGGAGCTAAAATACCGCATGATTTTGACTTATCTCAACTTATGGAAAGTCGACCCTCACAACAAACTCAACCCAACATGGATCAAAGGAGACCAAATAGTGGAGGAAATAGAGGACCGAATAATATGATACCTGAGTCACCATCAGTTTTGCTTCAAAAACTAGCAATCCCACATACACAAGCTCAAACGTATGATACTTACACTCAAAGACCATCATAGAGGCCTTATGCAGACAAATATGCACAATTACATGCTCAAGGTATGGATCAATCAAAACAAGTGGATACTCAAAGACATCCTCAAAATTTTGACACAAGGAGACCTCATGTCAAAATTGGGGGCAACACAATGGAAAATGAAATGCCTATTGAGTATGGTATATATGCACAAAACAGATATGGGGTCCCTCAACATGAAGTTATGCCAAGTGCTCCATATATGCTGCAACAATATAGACCTCCATATGGACATGTCTACGATCAGTATCATCCATACATGCAACAAGCTCCTCCTCAAATGGGTGTTTCAAACATGGGGTATGCTACAAGAAATCAATCTCCTCCCAAGAATAATTTGGAACAACAAATTAGAGATCTACAAAAGAAGATGGAGGACATGAGTACATCAAAACCAACATACACTATGAGAGATATATGTCCTTATCCCTTTGATAAGAGCATTCCAATGCCCCCATTTTCTGCACACTTTGTGATGCCAAAATTTGACAAATATAGAGGGAGAGGAGACCCCAAGGCACACATAAGACAATTCTTCATAGCCTGCATTGAGGTAGCGGCAGAAGAAACATACTTGATGAGGTTGTTTCCACAAAGCTTAGACGATCAAGCTATGGAATGGTTTTCTCAATTACCTCCCGGTATTAAGTCATGGGGTGACTTGGCAGAGGCATTCATTCAGCATTTCTCCTACAACATAGAAACAGATGTCTCAGTTACTACCTTGTGCAATACTAAACAAAAGGAAGGAGAATCTTTCGCAACATTTTTACAAAGATGGAGAAACTTAGCTAGCAGATGCTCTTGCGAAATCCTGCAAAAACAAATGGTAGAGATGTTCACACAAAATGCTAACAAAGACATTGGCTATGATCTAAGGAAAGCTTGTTTGTCCACCTTCAAGGATGTCATTGAAAAGGGCTTAGCAACAGAAAAGGTTCTAATTGAACAGGAAGTCATCAAGATATTCAAGGAAAACAAAGATGACTTTAAAGGAAAAGACAAGCCAAGATTTTGGAATAAAAACAAGAATACAGTTAATGATGGCGTGGTTGATGCCAATACAGTGAGACCAAAGTTTATCTTTTCTGGATCAAGTTCTACAAACAATCAAGTGAACAATCAAACGACTTCTAAACCACGAACGAAGTACACCCCATTGGGAGAACCACTTGAATCAGTATTCAAAAAGCTTGTGGCGAACAAAGTGATAACAGTTCCAGATTTTCCTCCATATGAGCCAAAGGTCAAACCTAATTGGTGGAATGATGATGAGTTTTGTGAATTTCATAAGAGCAAGGGTCATAAGACAAGTAATTGCCATCGATTGAAGAACATTGTGCAAGATCTCATTGATAGAGGCGACATTGAGATTGAGGGACATTCATCCAATCAAGAACATGAGATGTTTAAGGAACCATTCCCAAAGCACGACAATGGAAAAGCTAAAGTCACAGATGATCAAGCCAACTATACTAGAGCACCTTACAACTATGATTCAACTATCAATCATATCTGGATGGACAATCATATCTCTACTATTACCATCAAGAACAAAAACCCTGAGAATCCTCCTCAGCGACCCAAGATTGTCCTAAGAGGTGTTGGATCTTCTTCCGAACCTACCTCTGAGTGTCATGTTACAACCTGTCGAGGTAAAATTACTTTGCAAGGTGCTCCAACTAAAAACACCACTTCTTCATCAACCAAACCTGAGTATGACCTTGTAGAATAGTTAGGGAAGACACTCGCGCTCATCTCCATTCTTGAGCTTCTACGCATATCCCCTGCTCATAAAGCTATCCTTGACAAAATCTTGAGAGACACTGCCGTCCCTACTGATCTGAATGTGTACCAGTTCCAAGCCATGGTGGGATACCTATCCGTTCCACACTCCCTCACATTCACAGAAGCCGATGATGCCTCCGTAAGTCAGCCACATAATGCACCATTACATATTGAAGCCTTCATACACAAACATCGAATAAAGCGAGTCCTGATAGATGGAGGAGCTGGTCTAAACATTTGTACATTGAACACCATTAAACAATTGGGATATTCTGATAAAGCTGTGAATTCTACAAACAAAATCACCATCAAGGCATATGATGATGAAGAGCGTTCATCCAAGGGCACAGTCACCTTACCTCTCAGAGTTGGGCCAGTTACAAAGGATGTGGTTTGTCAAATCCTTGATCTAGATCTCACATACAACATACTCTTGGGACGTCCATGGATTCATGAGATGAGCGCAGTCCCATCTACATATCATCGATGTATCAAGTTTCCACACAATGGAGTTGAAGTGACCATCAAAGCAGATCCAAATCCATTCATATATTGCAACAATCTGCAACCTCAATCAGAAATAACAATCCCAGTCAATCGCGAAGCTGTTCCTTCATCAGCATATGTGGATCCTGAATCCTTAAAAGCTTCTACATCCAAACAAGCAGAGCTCAAAGACAAGTTCAAGATTAAAGACATGGGATGTGGTGAGTATATCTTTCATGTTGATCAACTCCCACTGTCTCCTAAGACATTCAGTCTACAAGAACAATCTATAAACAATTTGCAAGGAATTGGGTGTGAACCACCTAGTGTTGTGGCTACTAAGTCTGAATGCAAATCTCCTCTAGTGGTGCAAGCATCTCTTGATATTGATAGTCCTAAGAGTGGTTCCAACGAAGAATCTATTGAGCATATCGCCAACCCTCTTGATAACTCACATAGCCTTACCATATCATCCACTCATTCCATTTCCACTCCACTTCCAGACTTGGATCAACAACAATTACAAAAGCCCTCACTAATCGGGGATCACAAATCAAGCTTTGAAAAGAAAAATCTAAAAGTCAAAACTAAAGAAAAGTCCTTTAGTCCAAATAAAAATCAAAAGCTATTGGACTCTGCAAAAATCAAAGTCAAGGATAAAAATCCTATGAAGCAAAAAGAGCAAGAGTTGATCTCCCCTAACACCAAAATAACTGTGGGCAAAAGTTCTACAATTTTAAGTCAAAAAGCATACTTGTTGATCCTAAGTCTCCATCATGCTATCCTACTTTCACTTCTTTTCACAATCATAAGCCTTCATAACTCTTCCACTTGTTCCACACATCCATCCCCTTCTAGCGATACATCATGGACCTTTAATGGAGCTTCCTCGAAGGACTTTGCTATCAGGGATGCCCAAACTTCTTCAGGTGACACGCATATGGGCCTACGTAGTCCACACACTAGTAATCCTATCTCAGTTCCTTTATCAAGGAAGACAGACACTCAAGCTACACATCATTCAGTCAAGAAACAATGCAACTACAATCACAAAGTCAAGCCTCGCACATTTGAGGTAGGTGACTTGGTTCTCAGAGAAAACCCCAAGAATCAACAAGACAGAGAGAAGAAGGGAAAGTTTGAACCAAATTGGCTTGGTCCCTACATTATTACAGCAGCATATGGATCTGGTGCATATCAGCTCTCAACTACAGAGGGTGAACGTTTGGAGGATCCTATCAATAGCATGCACCTTCGCAGGTTCTACACATAGCTCTTCAGAGTATCCTAATTCAAAAATACAAAAAAAATTATAAAACAAAAAAATCATTACTTGGTGAAAACCTGGCAAACAGGCGCCTTGTGACACAAAAAACATTGAAAAATCGAAAAAAAGTAAAGAGAAATAATTTCGTCCAACGGTGAAAACCACTTCGGTGGCGCCTTGGGCAAGTACCATGGTGAAAAATGGGTCACCAGCGCTATGTGTAGAGACATTGCTCCTCCCTCCTTCAGGATTTTCTTCATCATTTCACTTTGCACACACTCACAATCTATTCGTTCATAATAAACTTACCCATTCCCATCATGGCTTGTTATTGATCTACCCAAGATTGGTTAGCCATTCATAATAAACTTCCTTTTTCACCTCCCTTTCCATCCATAATAAATCAGATCCTATCTGTGGCTAAGGCAAAATCCTACGTCTAGTGATGGGTGTGGAACTGAGAACATCACATGTTTCAAGGAGTACAGTTTCTTCCAGCTTCCTTCAGTCTATCCGCGCACAGATCCGCAATAAAGCAGCATTTGCATCACAGATCCGCAATAAAGTTTCATCTTCTCCGCAATAAAGTATTAGTTTCATGGATTCAGTCAGTTTCAGATGAGACACAGCAGCAACAATGGGCTTCAACAAAATCAAATCTTTCAACAGACTCAGACAACATATGGTTCAGTGCTATCTATCCTTTTTGTGAAAGTGAACATTGTGACCACAATCAAATAAGACTTATACAAGTGACAAGAGACACTAAACTTGAGGACTACAGTGGATGTTGGTGTCGAGTCTTGGTTTTCTTTTGATTTCATCTTTTTTGGTGACATGTCTTTTAGCTTTTCTGGGATGTCTTTGACTAGAAAGGCGAGGATGGGGTATCGTCACCTATTTGCATTTGCTGTCTGTGGATTGTCTCTTAGTAATGCTATGACTTGTCCAAGGATATGAGGACACTGTGAGTCTAGTATGAACTGGGGCATTCCTTGTTTGTGACTGTCTTATCTCCATGCAAACAGGTACAATGACTTTCTGGGCCAAACATATGCCTCGATTGTCATAACCTACTTGCCATAATAAAGCTTAATGATGATAACGCACAAGAAGCTCTTTCACTTTCATATCTTCTGTGTTTCATCCCCCCTTTCTTGATTGACTTCCCTCATCCTTCTCGAGTCCGCGTAGCCTGCTATCACATGACTGAGTATAATGACACACCAAAAACATTTGCATTTCATGTAGCTGCACCTACATTACCACATATAAGCATTTCATACATACATATAGATATCACAACTGCATCACATCCTGCACACGACACCTGTTAGCACAATTTACATTTGCATTATCATATTCATCTGCATTACATACATTCACATTTGCATCATGCATACACATATAAAACATAAACGAACAAAATATATATATATATATATATATATATATATATATATATATATATATATATATATTGCATTGCATCATATACATATTTGCATCCATATCATAAGCATCACATAAGAACATCTCATCACATAGGTACACATGCATATAGCTGCCGCAAAGATGAATCATCTCATATATATATATATAAAGTGTCATGATACAATGATGTCAAAATCATATGGCTACAATCACCCGCAGGTGTCTACATCATTATACAAAATGGTACAAAACTGATACAGAGGAACTCACTGATCACTCCTGCCAACACTATTGGTAGTGCTAATCCTGTCCATGTCATGGTATCCCATGCCACATGTCCCACCCTCATCTCCAGTCTTGGATCCTAGAACACTCGTCTCAGGGCATCCCTGTCTCCGTCTCGATCGTACAAAATCAGCTCCCCATCAATTGGTATCCGCATAATCCTGTATACATCCTCCAGGGTGACTGTCATCTCACCCATCGGCAGATGAAACGTACAAGTCTCTGAGTGCCATCTCTTAGCTAGTGCAGTCAGCAATCCCATGTTCGTCCAAAACTCAGGCACATACAGAATGTATCTCAATCCCATAGCCTCAATCGCGGCACGGTCCTCAAGTGTCAACTCAGGTCGCAATCTCTGTGTCGATGGGAATCTCTCCCGTGACTCCAGCATCGGCAAGTACTCCTGCAGTCAAGCAAATCAAATCATGTCAGTCATAGTGGCATTCACTGTTTATCACAAAATGCTACTTGCTATCTAAATGCATATTGCTATTTACCCTAGTGACACTCACTGTTCATCACAAAGTGTTTCTATTTATCCTAGTGGTACTCATTGTTCATCACAAAGTACTACGTTTGTGACACTCCTGTTCATCACAAAGTGTTACTCACATTTGCACTCCCTGTTCATCACAAAGTGCTGCTCATATTTTAGTACTCCCTGTTCATCACAAAGTACTCTATCCTGGTACTCACTGTTCATCACAAAGTGCCTTGATCTATCCTAGTCTTCCTAGAGGACCTGCTTGAGTGTATCCTCTCAGCAGCTTATCCAATCGACAGCGTATGTTCATCACAGAACTGCCGATTTGACCTAGAAGATGCAAATTCATACTTTTCAAACACAAACGCGATTTCCTGACATAAACGCGCATTTATTACATTACCTAGTATGCATTAATGACAACAATAAATGCATCAAAGTACGAGGAGGTTTTGCGGTACTTACCGGCTCTCCTGCCTCTGCTGGCCTCTGAAATCGACGAACGCGGTCGAATCTGTGAACGAAGGCCATCGCTGCTGACTGCTGCTGCTCTTTTCTCGCTCTGCACTGTGATCTTGTAAGGGTGTGGATGACAATGAGGATGTCTTTTGCCCGTGGTCTATCTTATAGCCTATCCTAGCCCTCGCCTTCATTTCTCGAGTCAGTATTCTTCATCCTGTGACTTTGTCACTTTATTCGGTCAATCCCTTCTAGCCTTTCTTTCTTATCCAGAGATTGTCTTCAATCTTTTCCGACATTTTCATCCAATCTCTCGAGGGGGCATATTATTCCCATACTGGGGCAACTTTGTATCAGTTCATCTTATCTTCTTTGAAACAACGCGACAAGCCGCATTGTCTCAAAGAGGGGCAAAATGTAGACACCTAAAATTGTCATGATTAATTAAATAAATATTTTATTTATTTAATTATCTAAGCCTAATTTTTCTATTAATTAAATAAATCTTTATTTATTTAATTAATTCATTTATCCTCTTCTAGCCTTATTTCTCATTTAAATAAATACATTTATTTATTTAAATTATCATTTTCTTAAATTAAATAAATATCTTATTTATTTAATTATCCTACTTCTTCTATTAATTAAATAATTTTTTATTTATTTAATTAATTCATTAGCTTTTTCTACCTATGACACATGTCATTCATCTCTTAATTCCTACACTACCTACCCCTTTCATTATTTTGGTATTTCTTTTATCTACCCTCTAATCCTAGCCGACCTCTTTTTTTACACCTCTCAATCTTAACCCTCCATTTCATATTGTGTCTTCTATTTAAGAAGATGCCTCCTTCATTGTCAAACCCTAATGACTAATGACTAATGACTGATTTTGGAGTACTTGGCTACACTACGATCCTACTTACAACCACATTCCGTTCTTTGTTGAGCTCTTGTGCATATAAAAATCTGAGAGCAAATATATCAAGCAAGATCAATGGAGATAGGAAGAATGGAGATCAAAACCCTATTGGACATGTGATGGTATAATCTTTGTGATTTTGAGTTATTTGCATTGTCTTAGGTAATCTTCATATGTTATGGTGGATCTTTGTTCATTGTTAGGCTAGGGTTTAGTGGTTGGATTCATTTAGCCTTTCAATATTGTTGTTATTGTTATCCATTTTCACCATATACAACAAGATGCAACATATGTGTGGGGAAATTGGAGTACTAGACTGAACTGACTATCCAAACTGATGGAAGAAATGTTAGTAAGAAGAAATGAGATAGAGGACAGTTAGAGACGAAGAAAAACTTGCTTTCACTAATGCACTTTGTAGGTGAGTACCTTTATTTTAATGTAGCAAAATGGATGCGTAGCATCATGGCATTGAAGGCCAGAGCTGAAATGCAACCCTTTTTGCAGAAGACAGACACATCACAGACAAACAACAATCACAACAAAAAAGAAAAGGACCATGAACCATCCCAGTCACTTTAAATCACTCAGTGACATCATCAAGCAACATAAGAACATGACTGAAGCCAAAGATAAATCAATAAAAAGATAAGATGCACAAATTCCAACAAATCAAACAAACATCTTGATCTTCATTGTCAAAAGTTGAAAGTGCTGATAGGATGATCATGCTGTCTGGTTTCAAGGAATGTGGTACCCCGTCTAAGACAGGACACAGTTTGGTTTCGAATATACCACACCCTGTATAAGACCCATGATAGCAGAGACAAGGACAAATGATTTTGAGGTTGATTGATATGACAATTTTGATCAGTTAGAATGTCTGGTTTGATTGAAAAAGTTCATCTGTTAACGGATGATTTCATTAAAGCACAGTGTATGTTTGCGAGTGTTGTTGGAGGGATGCTCAGTGATCTGTCTTATGCACAAAGGGGATATTTTTATGTTTTGTTTTTCGAGTTTTTACAAATTTTTTTGTTCGTTTTTTCAGGACTTTATTTGACTTTTTAGAGATTTTTTCAGGACATTTTTCAATTTTTTAATGATTTTTTCAAGACATTTTTCAATTTTTTTGAATTATTTCAGTGATTGATCAATTTTTTTTTTGAATTATTTCAGGACATTTTTCAATTTTTTTGAATTATTTCAGTGATTGATCATGACAAAGGGGGCATACCCAACGCACAGCGGAAAGACATAAAAAGTGACCAGGACCAGAACATATGTACAAGAAACCGGGGTATGCAAGACAATGACGTTGACCAATAACAGGCCTGGAATAGAACATTGGGTCAAGACAAAGATAGACATGACAAACCGACCAAGAGAAAGCATAGCTAGAGGTCATGACAGATGACGGAGCAATGATCTCATCTTACACATGGCACCTGTTTGCCAAGTTTTCACCAAGGTACTTGCCCAAAGCGTCTGTTTGCCAGGTTTTCACTAGAGGGCGAATCATTTTTCCTTACTCCTTTGCTCTTTTTTCACTTTTTTTGTATTTTGCTTTTTTCACTTTTTTTTTTTTGTATTTTTTTCTTTTTTCAATTTTTTTTGTATTTTTTGCTTTTTTCAATTTTTTTTTTGTATTTTTTTGCTTTTTTCAATTTTTTTTTTTTTTGTATTTTTTGCTTTTTTCAATTTTTTTTTATTTTTTGCTTTTTTCAATTTTTTTTGTATTTTTTCAGGATCATACTTGAAGAAGTGCTGATAGAAAATTATGCCCAGTACTTGCGAAGATGCATGCTGTTTACAGGATCAGACAGAGGTTCACCTTCTGGGATGACAAGCTGATATGCCCCCGAGCCATAGGCTGCAGTCACTATGAAAGGCCCAACCCAATTAGGTTCAAACTTACCTTTGATGATGTCAGTAGACTGTGCATTCTTAGGGTTTGCCTTTAAAACCAGATCTCCCACTTCGAAGTGTCGCCCTTTGACCTTCTTATTATAAGAGCGATGGAGACGGTTTTGGTATGCTTGCAAATGTGTTAGGGCTGTCTGACGTTTCTCATCTAACATTTCAAGCTGATGCAACCGAGAGACTCTATGCATCTCATCATCAATCAGATGTTGCAAGGAAACACGCAAGGAAGGAATCTCCACTTCCAAGGGTAAAATGGCTTCCGCATCATACACCAAGGAATAAGGTGTTGCTCCCATAGGTGTGCGGATAGAAGTGCGATAGGCCCATAGTGCTGGATTCAACTGTACATGCCAATCTCGACCAGCATCATTGACAACCATTTTTAGGATCTTGATAATGGTTTTATTTGATGCTTCAGCTTGACCATTCCCCTGTGGATAGTATGGACTGGAGAGACGGTGTTGGATATGAAACTTTTCATAGAGTTCCTTGACATCTTTATTCTTGAAGGATCGACCATTATTTGTGACTATGGCAAGGGGAACCCCATACTGGCATATGATATAATTCAGTAGGAATTTTGAAATTTGCACACCAGTGATATAGGTCATGGGGATAGCCTCGATCCATTTTGTAAAATACTCTGTGGCTGTGATGATGAACTTGTGTCCATTTGTAGATGTCGGGTGAATCTTGCCAATAAGATCCAATCCCCATTGAGAAAAGGGCCACGGAGATATGACAGAATGAAGCTCTTGGGTTGGTGCATGAATGTAGTTTCCATGAATCTGGCATTTGTAGCACTTAACAAAATCATGAACATCTTTTTCTAGAGTGGGCCAATAATACCCAGCACGAATCAACTTTTTAGCTAAGCTTAGACCATTGAAATGGCCCCCACATATACCATCATGGACCTCGTGTAAAGCCGTTTGTGCTTCGTCAGAATCCAAACACTTGAGGAGGGTATGGTCAAAGGAACGACGATAAAGGGTGTCGGCAATGATGACATATTTGGCCGTCTGTCGGATTAGCGGAAAGGTTAGGTGGTAAGGTTTGTGATTTCAAATATTGATATATATCATTGTACCACGGGGAGTTGGGACCAACAAGAACACACATCACATCTGCTGTCGGAATGTCAAAAGAAGGAACCAGCAATTGTTCAACTAAAAATTCACATTTGTCCATATTGTGGGGCATATTCAATATGGAAGCAATCGTAGCCATCGCATCTTCCGACTTGTTTTGCATTCTTGGAACTTGATTGAAATGGATAGCCGTGAATTTTGTCTTGAAGAAATCTACCATGTGCTTATAGGGAATAAGCTTTTCATCTTTTGTTTCGTAGTCATCATTGACTTGCCAGATGACTAATTGAGAATCTCCATAGACTTGCAAATGACTTGTCGGATGACTAATTGAGAATCTGCATAGACTTGCAAATGCGTGATGTTCCAGTGGACTGCTACTCAGAGTCCTGTAACCAGTGCTTCATACTCTGCAATGTTATTGGTACAATGAAAAGTTATTCTGTAGGACTTTGGAATAGCATCACCTTGAGGGGTGACAAACAAGATGGCTGCTCCGGACCCGAACTTGGTATGGGATCCATCAAAGTATAACTTCCATTCATTAGAGGATGTGAGAGCAAAGACTGATTCATTTGGAAAATCGGTCAACATGGGATGATCATCAAAAATAGGAGCCTCTGCAAGTTGATCCGCAATGACTTGTCCTTTTATCGCCTTTCGCTCCATATACTCAATATCAAATTCACTAAGGATCATAACCCACTTTGCTAGGCGACCCGTCAAAGCTGCTCGGCTAAGCAAGTATTTTAAGGGATCAATTTTTGCAACCAACAATGTTTGGTGACTTAACATATAATGTCGAAGCTTTTGTGTTGCAAATACCACTGCTAAGCATGCCCTTTCAATAGTTGAATAATTTAGCTCATAGCCTACTAGTGTCCGGCTGATATAATAAATAGCTCGCTCTTTGCCGTTCTCATCTTGTTGGGCCAAGAGAACTCCTAGTGCCGTTTCAGTTGCAGAAATATATAATAAAAATGGCTTTCCTTCTATAGGAGGCATTAGGATAGGCGGCGACAGCAAATAGTCTTTGAGAGCTTGAAAGGCTGATTGACATTGCTCAGTCTATTTAAAAGCGACACCTTTATGCAGTAGATGTTGGAATGGATGACATTTGTCGACCAACTGAGCTATGAAGCGGCGGATTGACTGTAGCTTTCCTTGCAGACTGCGTAGTTGCCGGGGATTTGAAGGTGGAGGCATATCCATTATTGCTTTAACCTTGGCAGGGTCAACCTCAATGCCTCTGTGAGAAACAATGTACCCTAGTAATTTTCCAGCTGTTACACCAAAGACACATTTCTTTGGATTGAGTCTGAGCTTGTAGGTCTCCATTCAGTCAAAGATTGGGCCCAGGATGGCTAAATGACTATCTCTTGTGACAGATTTGCATAATAAATCATCAACATAGTCCTCCATCAAAGTATGCATGAAATCATGAAAAATTGTCGTCATCGCTCTTTGATATGTTGCGCCTGCATTTTTAAGACCAAAGGGCATCACGTTCCAGCAATAGGTACCCCAAGCACAGGTTAATGTTGTCTTATGTTGATCTTCAGGAGCAATGCGAATTTGGTTATAGCCGGAGAAACCATCCATCAATAAAAGCATCTCATATCCAGCAATCATGTCCACTATGATGTCTATGTTTGGTAGTGGAAAGTCATCTTTAGGGCATGCTTTATTGAGATCCCTAAAATCTGTACAGATTCTGATGCCCCCAGTTACTTTGCTAACTGCTACCAAATTTGAAATCCAATCTGCATAATCAACGGGTCTGATAAAGCCACATCCAGGAATTTTTTCAGTTCTACCTTGACCAAAAGAGCCACCTGAGGATGCATCTTTCTAAGTTTCTGTTTGATAGGCTTGGCATCTGCTTTCAATGGTAAATGATGAAGGACTAATTCTGGATCAAGGCCAGGCATGTCTGCATAGGACCATGCAAAGCTGATCTTCTTCTCAAGAAAGAAATTGACAAAATCTATCTTTTCCTATTGTGATAGAGAAGCAGAAAAATGAATGACCTTAGGGTTGTCAGGTGTACCCAAATTGATTTCTTCGGTCATTTCCACAAGCAATGTTGATTTGTCCTGACTTGATAGGGGTATGTCCACTCTTCCACCTTTGGGCGCCTCAGAGAGGTTTTCACCCATACGTACGTCTTTTATTTTTACTTTTTCATGGTCAGAGAGTGCCTTACGGTTTTCACTCAAAGACCTATTCTTTTGATTTTTTACTTTTTCTTTTCTTTTTTCATTTGGATGACTGAAAGAGGGAGTTGACTCCCCAAAATATGCTGTGGAATCTAGGTCAATAGCAAATCCTGCCTTATGATCACCTTGTGGTATGCCTTCCCATAGTCCAAGGAATTCTGCAATTGCTTCGTCATTTTGAAAACAGTCGAATGTGAGTGGTTCTTGTTGGTCATGTTGGATAAGCTGGGGATAGATGAGGGGCATGTCATCATCGGTTGTAATGAGAGAAAGGGCTGATATGGTAAAGATGTAAACATCTGTAGTGTCACTATTCGAACTGCTTGTATCTGATTCGGAGCTTGGATCCCAGAATGACTCTATCCAAGCATGAGGACATGTTTTAGGAAGAGGAGTTATTTCATGTTTGTCTTCCATAGGCAAATTATCAGGGTCAAGAAATATATTGTCAAGGGCATAGGAGCTAGAAGAAAAGGAACTTTACTCCCATTCATTGGAATCAATTTCAGGTCGGGTATCCTCAGGTGTTATTTCATCGTCAGAGTCACGCCCTTTTCTACACGTGGGCACTTTGGTAGATGAGGATCCAATTCGCAGTGGTACAAAACCTAACCCTAAAGTTGGAGGTCGCATCTTGGGTATAACAGGTTCTAGCCTTCCATTGTTGTTCAGGCCTAAGCCACTGCAGCCGTCATATCCTTTCTTTTGCAGCATAGTGAATCCTTTGCCGTATCGTTCCACTGGCAACCTGACAGGTGGGGTCTCAGTTGGATCTTTGTAAAGCCAATCTATGACATCATCATCTAACGTTTCTTTGTCAAGTTCACCCCATCTTGTAAATGTAGTGGGAGGCTGATATTGAATAACGACCTTAGGCTCCTTTTGCAATAAATGTGGTTTGCCATATGATTTTGGAGATATTGGTAAATTCCCGATGAGGAATGTTTGATCCATTGAATATTCTCCACATCCTTGGTCCTGTATCTTCAATTTTTCTTTGACAACATCTAACAATTCATTAGGATCCACATAACTATGTGATTTGGCCTCTCTATTAACTGGGACTTGCTGCTGAGGGGTATCCTTTAGAGTAGCACAAAATTGAAATGGATTAGGATCTCCTGGAATAGTTATCTTAGTTCCATTGTAAGGATATTTTAAACATTGATGATAGGTGGATGGAACTGCTTTCATTGCATGGATCCATGGACGGCCAAGAATCATATTTTAAGGGAGATCAAGGTCCAAGACCTGTAGAAAAGTGTTTTCTGTCATTGGACCAACTCTGATAGGCAATGTAATTATCCGTTTGGATGGGCGCTCAGCATCATCATATGCTTTGATTGTTATTCTTTTGGAAGCATCAATGTCATTTGCTATATAACCAAGGCCAATGACCACTCTCAAGGTACAAATATTAAGACTTGCTCCGCCATCTATCAAGACTCGTCGGATTTTGCAGTTATGGACAAAGACTTCAAGGTGTAAAGGATCATTGTGAGGGAGCTTATTAGGTGAGATATCATTATCAGAAAATGCGACATTTTGGGAAACAGCTAGATGTCCAATCCGGGCTTGAAACTGGTCAACATCAATGTCTGTCGGGACAGTGGACTCAATTAAAGCTTTATCCAGGATTGCACGATGCATGGGGGACATTTTCAACAACTCAAGGATTGATATTTGTGCAGGTGTCTTTCCTAGATGATCCAAGAGATTATACTGACTTGCAGAAGTTGGTTTGGAAGGAGCTGCAGGAGCTCCTTTCAGGACTATTTTAGATTGACGAGTGGTAACTGCGCAAGAGAGATCTTGTCCCTTTATTCTTAAGGGTGGAAACATACTCATTTGACGCATGAAAACAATTGATGACATTGTTATAACCAGTATTTGCATAATTTGCTGTTTGGGTAGAGTTTGAAGAAGACGCTTTACCCTTGTCATGATCAAGCAAAGGAGTTTTGAAAATGGCATGATCAGTGTTAGAGGTCGCATGGGGTGGATCTACCTCAATTACTCCTTGCTCTAACAAATCTTGAATCATATGTTTCGATTAAAAACATGACGCGGTTTTATGTCCTTTGGACCGATGATATTCAGAGTATGCATTATCATTCCACCAATGCAGTTTTACCACTGGTTCTGCTTTGATATCTGGTAGCTTAATAAATTTGGCTTGTGTTAATTGCTTCATTACCGACTCAATAGGCTCTCCCAATGGCGTAAATTGCCGAGGAGGCCCATCCCTTGATCGGAAAGGTTTGCATTGTTGGCTTTGTTGCTGGCCTTGTTGTTGATTATATTGTTGAAGATGTTGTTGGTATTGCGGCTGTTGAGTAACATTGCTCGCTGGTGTTCGATTTTGTTCCATAGTTGACATATTAGGAACACTCAATTTTTTGATCGTGAATGGAGGTTGATTTGTATTTACCACTCTTGCATCAACAACTCCATCATTAGTGACATTCTTGTTCTTATACCAAAATCTATTTCTGTCCCCTGAATTGTTCGTGTTGTCACTGTCTTTGTTAAGCTTAATGATTCCTTTAGCCACAAGAGCAGTTTCAATATTCATCCCTTTCTTAATGAGTTTCTCAATAGTACTGGGACTTTTCAATTTCAGTTCATACATCATTTCTGGGACCAAATTTTGGATAAACAGATTCACTTGTTGTTCTTCAGGTACATCTAGGGAAGAACGACTATACAAGCTTCGCCATCATTGCAAGAAAGTCACTAATGGTTCACTTTGCTTTTGCTTAGTGTTACATAAATCTGACATGGTCACGTCACTGTCGATGTTAAATGCAAAGTGAGATATAAACTTTTGAGCCAATTCAGACCAAGTCTTTATATTTCCTGGCAAATGCGAATACCAATCCATGGCTTGTCTCGTGAGACTTCGTGCAAATAATCGCATTAAATATGTCTCCTCATAGCTCACTTCAGTACATGCCACGAAAAATGCTCGAATGTGATCTTTTGGATTGCCATTCCCTTTATATTTCTCAAAATTAGGTGCCTCAAAATGTTTAGGGAATGGAGGCATGTATAAGCTCTTATCAAATGGATTAGGACATAAATCCCGATCTATATACAACTTCTTTGTTCCTTTAGTTTCTAATGCGTCAACTAGTCGTTGCAATTTCTCAAGTTGTTGCGCAATTGTATCAGATTTTGGAGGTCCATCATTAATCCCGATGGGTACTCTTTGTCGATACATCGTATTTCCAATTGGTTGTTGATGCTCTGAAATGGTCGTTTTTGGTGTCTCCGGCATATAATGTTCTTGGTACATCTTTGGTTGTTGTGGTTGTGCCATGCTTTGATATCGACCTTGTTGTTGTGCTTCTTGTAGCCTAGGTTGATATTGCAATTGAGTATGTTGTTGATATTGCACAGGCGCCAATTGTAGTTGTGAAGTATGATAGCTTGTTTGCCTTGGCACATATTGAGGCACATGTTGTTGATGCTGACGAGTCGGAATTTCTTGACTTTTTGCCAATTGTTGTCGCGGTGTATATCCCATCATTTGCAAAAAATTTTGTTTAGGTGGTTTTTGTTGTTTCTCCTTAAGATGGGGTATAGCACTTACATTAACTTGCTGTGTTGTTTGTCCAATCCATTGTGATGGTTGCAAGTTTGCATTAACTTGTAATGGTGCCGAAGGCACTGCAATTTGTTGTTGAATGCGATATTGTTGTTGTTGTACATTGCTTGTTTGCACATTCGATTGTACCTTTTGTGTATTACTCAATTGTTGCAACAATTGTTGTTGGTGCAAACCACTATCCGTAGCTCTTTGTGTCACCATTATCGAAGGATTTGTCGCAATAGTATTTGACAAATATATTGAACTTAACGGGACATAAGAACTTTGTTGCATCGTGGAATTGTTTTGGCCATTGGTGATATCAGGCATTCCAGTCGTGAAGCTTTCTTGCATCTTAGATGTTGATCCAATTTTATGCATGTAAGGAACCACTTCTTGTTGAGGGATAGTTGTCAATATTTGCACGGTCTTCATTTGATCTTGTTGCACAGGTGTTGTGTTGAATAATGGATTATTTATTGTTTCAAATGGTGACTTTTGAGGAATAGTCACTGTCAATGCTTTTGAAGAACGTTTACTCATCAAGGTAGGTTGAGTTTCTTGTTGCATATTTCCTTCATTTGGATGCGGAGAGAAACTTAACAGCTCACCACTTTGTTGTGTTTGCACATTGATTTGCTCACTTGAGGTGGTCACATTACTCATCATGTTAAGATATTTTTGTGGGAACATTTTAAAGACCTTGTTCAAGAATTTATCCATCTTTTTTGTCAACTTTGGATCTTGAAGGAACATGTCAACGTCATCAGAAGCATCAGAATCTAATGAAGAATCTGGTTGGACATTTGGATTCGTTTCTTGTTGAATGCCTTGATCTGAACCAAATCCTTGCGAAAGAGTTTGTTCTTCATATAATGTTTGTATTCCATGTTGCAAGTTTGGTTGATTCCAATCGAAAGGTGCATTTCCTCTTGGAGTTGGTGGAACACTCCCATGTCCTGGTTTCATAGGTACAAACACTAGTTCATATAATGGAGGTGGTCCAAG
This sequence comes from Cryptomeria japonica, assembly GCF_030272615.1. Taxonomy (NCBI): domain Eukaryota; kingdom Viridiplantae; phylum Streptophyta; class Pinopsida; order Cupressales; family Cupressaceae; genus Cryptomeria; species Cryptomeria japonica. Next base: position 55,791,953 of record NC_081407.1, on the reverse strand, counting down.
TTGAACCATTCCATATGGTGGTAATGATGTATTTGATGAACCTTCAATTTGCACTGTCTGACTAGTTTGAAACTGCGAATTTGCTATGTTGTCAATGGGTTGATACGTTGGTTCGCCCATATTTTTAGATTTTGATCTTGTTTCAACGGGCATGTCACTTATGCAAATGCAATATTTTTGAAAGTTTTCAAGGACAATATATGATATGCAACTAAATGCGAACTAAATGAATGAGAATGCAATCTATGGCAAGAATGCAACCTATGTTTTTGGTTGTTTTTCAAGATTTTGACAAACTTTTTAGAATGCAAATCTAAAAGAGACCTTTAGGAAATTGAAATGATGTCTAGACCTTAAAGGATAAAAGGACCAAGTGACAAAAGGACAAGATGACAATGTCTCCCCTATATGCTTGGATACTAAGCTAGGTTTGACGAAATGACATTGATGACAAAAAGACAAAAGGTTTGATAAGGTCTAGACTTCCTAACAATGACTTAGGGTTTATCAAAGATTTGGATTACTCAAGTATGACAAAACCTAGTTTTGACACTATATGCAAAGGGACAATTACTATGCAAATAACCCTAATATGATATGATAATGACATAAACTTAATGAAGAGACCTAGGGTATGCAAATATGAATGAATGACAATGGTATTACTCTAATGCAAGAGGACATATGCAAATGGATGACCCTAAATCTAAGTGACATGAATGTTGAGACAAGATTTTGAAAAATGTTTGACATCCATATTTGAAGATGTTTTGAACTTTGTTTAATGAAATGTTCTTGTGTTTAACCTTGTTTTGAATCAATTTGTCTTGTTCTTGAAATGAGATAAAATTCAACTTTTGACAAGCAAAGAATACAAGATATTTCAACTTAGACTCAAGACAATCATGCTCATTCCCACATTTCTTATGGTAGGCAAGGATATTAGGTACTTGAGAGGTAGACTTGTTATGGGACTCAAGGAGAATACATAGATGCTTGACCCCACGGGCTCCCCTCCACGGCACTCACTTCTCAGGGTAGCCAAGCATCAGACCCCATGGAAATCTCCCCATGGCGAACTTAGTATCTCTTCCAAGTATCCGAACTTGTCCTTCTCAAGCAACTAGAAGGGTTTTTGGCCTCTAAAAACAAGGTGTTTAGTAAGGATTTCTGTTAAGCGTTACTCCTTGATGTCACGCAAGGATGATTGAGACATTAAGCCCATCAAGATACCAAACAAATGTAGTCGCGCAAGCACGATTTAGACCGTGAGGTCCTACTTAGATGTTGATATGAGAAAAAGTTCAAGGGTCATCACTTCCCAAGTAACTGCAATTCCCACGTAACCCTTCCTTCAAAGCTTTCGCTCATTAGGTATTTATTTATAGTGAGTTAGAATGCCAAGGTATTCTAGCCGTACTCACTTTGGGTCGTTCCCTTATCATGATTATCACTTGCTTGCAAAAGCAAATGGTCGGGAAGGTAGGCCCTCTAAAGGTGACAAACAATCAAAGACATGAGCATGGTATTGAAGATCTGGATTTCTGATCACCCTAAGAAGGATGAGAGCATACTCTCCTACTCCAATGTCAAACTTGACAATCAAATCAAGCATAGATTCATTCCATCCTATTTAGAAATCACTAGGTGCCTAAATATTAATTGCAAACACAAAGTTTAGTTGTATGTCCAAGGCAACCTGCAAAACCCAAGTCAGAAGTTTGATATGTTTAGTCTTTGACTATCGAACCTGCACAAAAATGTGTTAGTAGGTTCATTTATTGTCTTTGTCATGCGTATGCCAAGGTGCTGCATAGAGAATCAGTACCAAAAACCAAAAAGCAGCAAACAGAATGCAAAACAAACAATTTTTAATTAAAACACTGCCTTTTTTTTACCTCTGTTTCTGGACTTTACATAGGCGCAGAATTCATAACACAGGCGCAGAATTCATGACACAAGCGCAGAATGTCTTTAACACAGGCGCAGGTTGCTTGACACAGGTGTAGGTTGTCTCACACAGGCGCAGAAGTCCCCAGAAAGCCCTGCATTACCCTGTTTTTTGGGTTTTTGTCCTGCAAATCAACTCAAAAGGCACTCAAGACATGATTAGAGGGTTAGTTCATGTTGGGTTCACCAATTAATGTAGCTAGGAATCTGGAAATCATCAGAGCATATCAAAATACTAATCTAGCTCAATCACAAAAGCAAATTGCAATGATCAATCCTAACACACTCAATAAAGACATGAAAAGCAAAACATTCAAAACTAAAGACTATGAAAACCAAATGTAGATCTAAATGCTTCCTTCATGCGGCTCCATTGTCCTTCTTTCTTCTCCAAATAGCCTTTTGTTTGTGGATCTCACCTTCAAGTGCACACACATGAGATGAAAGCAAGTAGACAAGATATTGGCGCAAGAGTACTTGAAGTGTGATTGATTTGACAAAATGATTAGAAATTCGATAATCTAATTAGGGATTCGATTGAAGAAATTCATCCAATTTATAGACAAATTGGAGAAATGATCAAATTAGCATGATTCAATTCAAATGGAAATTGTAAATCAAAATGTCAATTATGACAAATTATGACAAATTATGCACTTTCTATGCAAAATTGATTGATTGATAATTTATGACAAATTATGACAAATTTCTATGTCAAAATTGATTGATTGTCAGTTATGACAAATTATGACAAATTGAAATGTCATTCCCAAGAAATTAGGAGGAAAATAGGAGGAAATTGAAATTAGGAATTAGAAAATTAGAAAATTAGAAAAAGAGGGAAAATTAGGAATTAAGATAAATTAGGTGAATTAATTAATAATTTGTCATTTATTAATTAATTCACAAAAAGAGGAATAATTAGCCAATTAAATTAAACATTTAATTGCGATGAGAGGACTTAGGATAAATAAATAATTTATTAATCCTAAAGGGAGAAATGACAAACAAGGTTAAATGATTAAATCACGAAACCCTAGAAGATGAATTAGCAATGCAAGGATGACAATTAGGTCTTGATGAAAGATAATTGACTCGATCATGATTCTGATGACAAATTGATCAATGTGATAAATGATTTGATTGATAAATGTGCCAATTGACGAGGAACAATGACAAATTGATCCAAATTGAGAAAGACAACGATCGATGACAAATCAATCACAAAATGACAAAATTGACAAGATGACAAAATAGACTGCAAGATGACAAGATTGAAAATGACCACGATCGATGACAAATCGATCGCAAAATGACAAGATCGAACATGACAACGATCGATGACAAATCGATCATTAAAACAACAAGATTGAAAATGATAAGGATTGATGACAAATCGATCACCAGATGATAAGATTGATAAGAGGACAAAACCCTAATTAGGATTGACGATGTCCAAAATGATGACAAATGAGCACGCACATTGATGTGATAGGATAAGATCGATCAAAATTATGACTGGAGAGTGTTGTTGACAAGACCAAATTTGAGAGCGAGACGAATGAAGAATGCAGAAGGACTCAATGCTCACAAATGATAAAAATCAAGTGCGTGACATAGGAGAAATGTTAATGCGACGCAAAAACCCTAAAATAAGGCAATGCGCAAATGTTAAAGTATGACTCCGCAAGCGTTGACCATTTTTAGGTGTCTACAATTATTAATCTAGATCTTTTGGAGGTTGTTTGGGAATCTCTTCGTAGTAAGAAGATGCTTCAAGCCTTCAAATCTACCTTCTTGGTTCTCATTCCCCAAATGGAGGGAGTTGATAAGCTCGAATTTTTTTGACCTATTGCTCTTTGTAATGTGGTGTATAAGATTATCGCTAAATTGATTGCAGAGAGGCTCAAAACTTGTCTTCCTGTTGTGATCTCAAAGGAACAAGGGGGTTTTGTGGCTCGTAAACAAATTCTGGATGGGGTGGTGGTGGCTTCTGAGGCTATTCACTCTATGGAAACTTCAAAGGAGAGATGTATGTTCATCAAATTGGACATGGCCAATGCTTACAATAGAGTTAAATGGAGTTTTGTTCAAAAAATACTCTTAGCCTTTGGTTTTAGTCTAGCATGGGTGAGATGGACTATGAGTTGTGTTATTTCTTCATCTTTCTCGATTATTGTGAATGGAGAACCTTTAGAGCTTTTTGGTGTTTCTTGTGGCCTTCACTAAGGGGAGTCTCTTCCCCCTTACCTATTTATTATTATGGCTGAGGGTGTGGGCTGTTTTCTAAAGTTTTGAGCTTCTCAAGGATTTATTCATGGGTAGCAATGGGGCAATGGTTTGCCACAACTCTCATATCTCCAATTTGTGGATGTGTAATGCCCCGCCAGGAACCCTAAAGGAAAACAACACAACTAGGCAACTAAAGGGTGAAATAATTTTTTTTAAAGATCAAGTGTATTAATTATAACCATTGCACGTCTAATAACACAACGAAAGACTAACACATGATTTCCTAAGGGTTACCAATGAAGATTAATCGTAGAGTATATTAACACCATGGTTAATCCAATTGTCCATTTAATTAGATAAAGTAAATGCTTAAGTTCAAAACTACACATACATCTAAATTCCATAATGAAAGAATCAAGTATTCGCATGCATTCAATTTCCCATAAATCATTTATACATAAGATCAAAGCAACTGAATTAGCATACATTCCATTGACATAATATTACAATATCCATAAATACATGGCTTCCAATAACACCACGGATTACAAAGTTACAATATCAAGGTTACATAAAAGTTTGATACAATGACCACAAGGTCTCAACTGAACAATGATCACGAACAAGAGCTAGTACATGAACCACGAACCAAGAAACACCAACGAAGCTTTTCCTCACTTGAAGATACAATCCAGAACATCTGATGGGAAGTGGCACTACCACCGGACCATGTGATTCCGAAATGGAACCACCCCACCTTGCTAGGAGATAGTAGAAAACCCTCAAGCAAGCAAAGTAAGACAAGTACAAAAGAACTACATGACTCCACAAACATCCATGTGACTCAACTCACAAACACTAGTGACTCTAAGGAGAGAGTGTCATTGCATAGCTTGATGGTTACCATGGTTCCGACTTTCTGTTTTGGTAACCTCTCCCGGCTTTCGGCTCCAACTAAGTCTCATGCGGACCCTACCAATCCTTTCGTGAAGACAAGGTAGTAAGTTTGTCATTCTAGGCCTTCTCGTAACATTATGAGCCCTGTACTAGCACTTCACCTATGCATGAGGTATATTATCTTAATTAATATTTATTTCACTCCCCCCCCAAAATATTATTAGGTTATCACTTTTTAACTAACTTTCGACGGGTTATCTTGTCATCCACTTCGGGCACGACCCCCGCTCGAAAGCCACTCTCTCTCATAGGACACTAATAGGAAAGGTCTCTCTACGAGAACTCTATGGCAAAACAGACAACCATAACTAATCTTGACAAACCACAGGTGAAGGATACACAATAACTAACCCAAGATTGACCATTTGGAAAAAACACACAATGACTCAAATCAACAAGGTTATACAACAACACCTGACCAAAGAGATATGATAACATAGGACACAATGACAACTCAACCAAAATTGCAACGGAATTAAGCTTGACTGAAAACACCATTTACACAAGATCCTAATATAGACAATCTTTCCTTAAAACAGCCAAATGCATAAATAACTTGCAATTAAAGATTTTCCAAAAAATAAGAAAATGCAATTATATTAATACAAATAAATCAATTGTGTCATTTGTCCAAAAAGATTTAAATCAAGCACATAAAAATTAATCTCCTAATATTTTGTTCATGATTACTTTACAAATAAACTCGATTAGATTGTATCAATAATCTAAATTAAATTCCAAATTCCAAATATAATAATATAATATAATTACATAAATATATATATTCTACGAATATAATATTATATAATTATATCACATTAAAATATATAATAAAAAGGTGATTTATTTTGAAATATCTTTCATTTCCAAAATAACATAATTAAAACCACATAAAATATTATATACATATATATATATATATAATATATTTTATATTTTTTAATTATTATTATTGTTATTTTTTTTAATACAATAATCTAAAACAAGTAAATTCTATTTTCACCCAAAATTTATTTCCAATCAAATTTATTTATAGGGAAATTAATTAATACATAATTTCTCCAAAATAATATAATAAAATAATTTCCCTTAACTTTTAATAATACAATAAATTTAATTAATAATTAAATTTATTTCTATAATAACTAATAATATCACAGATATACACAAATATTAAAAAAGACTGCCATAGCCAAATATCGAAACAAAAATCAAACAAGAGGGAATGATTTCTCTGGTAAATCTCATTCCTCCCAAATCTTGCAATTTTCATGGACAATAAAAGTCTTGGAAAAATTTGCCATAATAACTTTTCCCGAATCTTCTCAAAATTTTAATCTAAAAACACTGAGAAAATAACTTCTTTCCATAAACCAAAAATTAACTTCAGGAATGAACTTTAGCCAAGAACAAGAAATAATCAGACAGGATTTTAGAATTGACAAACATCTTAACACACACATCATTCAGAAAGAAGAAAGAAATAAAATATTTTCTTTTAAACAAACACTTAAACGAAGCCACCCAACCTGGTATAGCTTTCCTAGAAGAAATTTGTAGAAGAGGACCAATCCTTCAACAAGCTTCCAAATAAATTTCTCTTCACCTAAATCCCTTACCTGTTTCCTGTCTATCCCTAAAATAAAGACCTATTCCCCTTTTTAAACTAAAATTCTAGGTTGAATATCTTTTTTCCAAAACCTAAATTTAGTAATAAAAGCAATTTTATTTTCATTTCTAATTTTCTAACAAAAGATAAGTTAACATGTAATAATTAAAAATCATTATTTTTTCTTTTCCTTTCTCATGCAACTCTAATTAATTTTCTAAATAAAGAAATTAAAGCAATACTTCAATTCTAATTAATTCTTTTATTTATTTATTCTTTTATTCTTTTATTTATTTAAAATTCTAGAAAACAATAAATGAAATTAATCTAATTTATTTTTCACTAAAATTTAAATAAAATATATTTCTAATATCATGCAGCCTGCAACTTAATTTAATAACTTCTTTTTAACTAACTAAATTTATAATCTCAATGCATAAAATGCATAATTCAAAAATACCAACTATGAGATAACTCCATAAATTTAATTAATTAATTAAATACACTAAAGCACACAAATTGAAGAAACCTCAAGCAAATACTCATAAAAAAATCAAACGACAAAATACGAAAGCCGAACAAGCTGGCAGGACGACCAACTGACGACACTCACACGAGTGTAACTGAATAAAATAGGGTCAACTACTATCTCCTCCACTTCCATCGGAAAATATAAGGCACACTTAGACCTATGAACCTAGGTGGAGACGATACCCCGTACCTACCCGGTACTTGTACCTGCAAAATCCTACATCATCGAACCACACATGAATATATACAATATAGAAAACACAACATACACATCGATGAAGGAGAATCGCGACGTTCCTTGTTTCACCGAAATGAGTGAAGGAAAATTGTCCCCTTGCATCCAATACACTCGTAGACACACAACATATAATTACACATTGCATAGATAAAGTAAAATGTCAGTACATAGCAATAATCCATAAAATGCCATAAATCACAAGTACTGAAATATTGCAATAAATTATTCATCTCATATCCAGATAAAGCATGAAATAATGTCATATAAGTTTGAATAACACATCATGGTAATGTATCCACTGAAAGTAAACAATAATAAAATATGAGTCTATTTAGTTCAAACAAGTAGGGGTACTACATTCTCCCCCCCAAAACTAGGCTTACTCCTGGAAGCCTAAAATAAATAAGAATACAACTCTCTCTCCTCTGGAATCTGCTGACGCGACTCCTCAACCTGAGCATGAATAGGTTGCTCAAACTTAGGCCTGTGGCCTAACCTAGCCAGAACCTCCTGAAACATCTGTCTTAGCTCTTCCCTTTTGGGAACCTGCTCTCCTGCATGCTGAGGATCCTGATGAACTGACTGTTTTGGCTCAACACTCACATGAGTGGGTGGTGGTGAAGGACTGTGACGGTAAGAACCATGGCTCCGTCCTCCACCTCTGCTTCTATTGCGACCACCCATACGACCACCTCCCCTAGCTTTCCTAGCCATGACCTAGCACTGAAAATAGAGAACACAGTTCAGATCTATGACAAGGATAAGACGAGAGATGCAAATATTAAGACCTAAGTAAAAAGGTCAAACTAGATAGGCTTACTAAAAACCCAGAGTACCCAGTGTTGAAACTTGGGCTCTGATACGAAATGTAATGCCCCGCCAGGAACCCTAAAGGAAAACAACACATCTAGGCAACTAAAGGGTGAAATAATTCTTTTTAAAGATTAAGTGCATTAATTATAACCATTGCATGTCTAATAACACAGCGAAAGACTAACACATGATTTCCTAAGGGTTGCCAACGAAGATTATACGTTAGTCTTCCGCTATGTTATTAGACGTGCAATGGTTATAATTAATGCACTTAATCTTTAAAAAGAATTATTTCACCCATTAGTTGCCAAGATGTGTTGTTTTCCTTTAGGGTTCCTGGCAGGGCATTACAGGATGACACTACTCTTATGGGATTGGATTGTCTTCGGGAATTTGAATTGTTTCAGCAAGTCTTGGATATTTACCTTGCTGCTTCAAGTTAGAAATTCAAGGTGCATAAATCTTCCATTTTCTTCTTTAATACCCCTCAAGCCATTTAGAGGCGTATTGTTGATATTATGCAGTTTCAAATTGGGTCTCTACCCTTTGTTTATTTGGGCATTCCTCTTACTGTTGGTAGACATCCCAGGTCCCCTTGGCAGATTCTGGTTGATAAGCTGCATCAAAAGATTAATCATTGGACTCACTGTTGGTTATCTATTGTTGCCTGATTGACTCTTTTAAAGCTTGTTATTCAAGCTCTTCCTATCTACAATTGTTTTATTCAAACTGCTCCCATGCATTTTCTTCGGGAATTTGATGCTCTCTCTCGACAATTTCTTTGGAGTGGTACTTTGTCGACTGCTAAATGGAGCCTTGTGAAATGGGAAACTGTATGCAAACCTAAGAATGAGTGTGGCCTTGGCTTAGGATCTTCTATATTGAATGGGCAAGTTCTTGTTGCTAAGTTATATTGGCGCTGGTGTACTAGCCAGAATTAGCCATGGGCTAGTATTATCACCTATAATTATCTTAAAGATGTTAATGTGTTTGATGTTCCTTGCTTTCCTTTGGTGTGGTGAGGTTCTATGATCTCGTATACTTTGAAATTGGGGGCTCAATTAGTAAAGAATGGTCTCTTTTGGATCTTTCATTCTTGGGATGGTCATCCTTCTATCCTTTTTACTCATCCTCACCTTCAACCCCTTTGTGATACTTTTATTATTGTTGGCTAGGACATTGTTGACCATTATAAGATTGCTCGTAATTGTGTATTGGTGGCTCGTTTTCACTGGAAAAATCTTCTGAATGGCTGCCACGAGGATCTGAGGAAGATAGAAAAGAGTTGACACAAATTATGGAGTCTCGTGAGTGCACCGCCTTGGCTAGGACTGATGTTTTGGCTTGGGCAAGTAGTGATCTGTCTGGAAAGTTTTCTATTTTTGTAGGTTATGTTGAGCTGGTGCGACAAACTTTTGGGGACATTCAGGTTCCTTGGTGGAAGCAAGTTTGTTACAAGTTCTCATGGCCCAAGTGCAATATTTTCATGTGGTTGGTGGTCCATACTCGGTGTCTTACTTGGGATGATTTATGCAAGCGTGGTTTTCAGGGTCCCTTGATGTGTGTGTTGTGTTGTAATAGTGAAGAGAGTGTCTCTCATCTCTTTTTCCAATGTTCCTTCACTAGATGTATTTGGCATTTTTGGTGGGATGTGTGGAACCAAGCTTGTTGGCATATTTCTTCTTTGGCTGAGTTTTTTGTTCGATGGGGCAAGGCCCCTATTAATTTTTTTTTTCTTCAAGTTGCTTGGACTCTTGGCCCTTTTATTATTTGGCATATTTGGTTGGAGAGGAATTGTCGGATCTTTCAAGATGTGTTGTTGGGGGCCCACCACTTGTGGTGGAAAATTCTCCTCTCTGGGAGAAACTGCTTAAGTAAAATGTGACTTGACGGAGGTTGTGGATCTGGTGATGTTATTTGCTAGAATCGTCTCCATCTTCCTCCTCCACAAGGCTATTTTAGGAGAAATAGATGTAGACACCCTCTTCAGAAGATAAATATGGTGGGTAGGTGGAGCCCTCCTCCATAGGGCATTCTCAAAATCAACACGGACGGGTCTTCGTGGGGAAATCCTGGTCCTGTTGGAATTGGTGGAGTTGGTAGAGATAGCTTGGGAGCTGTTCAATTTATTTTTCTTGTTTATAAAGGTCATCATACTAATAATTTGATGGAGGCTCTTGCTATTTTATATGTTGTAGAGCATGCTTGTGTTCTTGGATGGAGTAGGCTTATTTGTGAATCGGATTTGTAGGTGGTGGTGCATTTGTTGACATGGCAACATTCTGTAGATGTTAATTGGCAGTTAGTTTTGGTTAATCAAATTCTTAATTTGTGTGCGTCTTTGGATTTTGTTACTTTTACACATCCCTCGAGAGTGGAATAAAGTAGGGATTGTCTAGCCAAATGGGCTTCTAATCAAATGCTAAACTAGAATATTTTGGATAAGGGTCAATTACCCCTGGGTTTGTGGCAACAGTTAGATCACTTAGTGGAACTTGATAGGGTTGTTGGACGCCCTTGGTTTGTATTTCTTCTTGTTTGAATAAATTTTAACCCCTCTTTTATTAAGAGTTATAGGCCTTCTAAGGGATATTCTTGGCTATTTGTGTAGTACCATATGGTTAAATAGGTTAATTTTTCATGACAATTATAGTGCTCTTATGGGGTGTGGAAAAAAGGATTTTTGGGGATTTGGGTTGCTATGCTTGAGCATCAATTAGCTCATTTTTCTTGGTGCTTTCTTTATTAAGGTCTTCTTATAGGAATTCATCTCAACCATATGAGAATTACTAATTCAAATTATCCTTACTTTGAATAAATGTTTATCCTCAAGCTTAAGTGTCCTAGAATTGGATTGTGAGTTTTTAAAGCCTTTTCGGCCCACCTCATTTTTGTGGCGTATGGTTCTTCTTGGGGATTGACCTTGTTGTTCTCACAAGTTTTCCTTGAAATGACACACTTTTAGGGCGGAAATTATTTTCAATATTTGGAAGGATAGAAATGATACTCTTTTTAATCACAACGTTACTGACAATTTTTTTTGTACTCTAAAGATATGATTTATTCTAATATTCTTAAGAAAATCTAGTTACAAGCTAGAAAATTTATACTTGAGGTTGCACAACTCCAAGAGTTTCTAGACCACTAGGGTAATGGCCCATGATTGTTGTTCTGTTTCTTCACAATTCGACATCTCCTTCTTGTGTTGGCATGGATTTAGAAACTTTTTTCAACAAGACAATCATGGAGACAATGGGTTTCACTCTCAAGATCTTGCATCTGAAAATAAAAGAGACTTTATTAATGATGGAAGATGGGCTCAACATTTTTGTTTTGTCTCCCCTTCGTAAGCTTGTGGTTGAATTAACACTAGCAAGTATTTTAGTTTTCACTCACCATCACTCCAATTTGCACTCAACCTCCTGAGGAGAATGTAGAAGATAGTGCTCTTACTCACTAGGAGCTAGTTGATGACTCCATCCCTTGTGATGTTTGAGGATGCTGATGACAATTATTTGCATTTACCTGGTATAGCCATAACTGCTTAATTTAGTTTTTGTTGTTTCAAAGATTGACACTTATGCTAGACTCACGGGTGTTCCTTTTTACCACCCTCTTTTGTTTTGTCTATTATACAATTTTCTTAATATTAATAAAAATTAAATATGAGATATATAAAAAAATCATGACCAACATTATATACTAAAATAGTTGCTATTTACATATGTGCTCCAAAATATTAGGGAATGGTGGAAATCAATTCATGTATTTTGCTTGCATGAGGAGATAATCTTGTCTTTTTCTTGCACGAGGAAGTAATGAAGATAGAAAATAAAAACAAATGTTTATCTTTATAAGTATATGGACACATTTTATTCTATTGTAAAAGGTTCTATCTAGAATAGTAAAACAATATCCTAGTATGTTATTCTACATTCTATTTTTCCTTCATAAATATATTTAACCATGTTTAAATCTCTTCTCAATTAAAATTACATATCTGTAATAGCCCTTGCAATTCATTAGTAGTCTTGATAAAATCACATGCTTTATTTTCTTATATTTCTGTGTAGTTTTTCTTAAATAAATTTTTATCCATAAACATCTAAAGTATAAAATGTTTGGGAATTAAGCTTACATATTATGCCAATTAGATGGTATCATCATATTACTTAGTAACTGGTATGTTTTCATCTTTAATCCAATGCAAATTGTTAGGTTTACAATGTTGTAAAATTATTAATGCCTAAATTGTCTAGAACAAACTTTGTGCAATTAATTTAGTTTGTGAAGAAGTTTCAAACAAAGTATCCACTACATCACCATTTACAATAAACTTGATATTGATAGGCTTTGAATACGACATCTTTTTTCTAACCATAACTCCACTTGACATTAAGGATAATGGGGAATATTGAGAATGTATACTAGGCGCTCCTTCAAACCATAAATATATTTCTCCTTCATGATAATTTGGGCTAAATTATTTCTTAAATAACTTCTTAATAATCACTCCAAGGTTTGATAGAAATTTACTGTCCAATAGCCATATAAATTAGTAGTCTCTCATTTGAATTCATCTTTCACAAAATGATTATATTAGTATAAAAAATTTCGTTCCAAATAAAAATGATATAATTCTAGTTACTCAATAAATTGGTCAAAATTTTCTCTTTTTTATTTGAAGTATATAATTTCATCTCTTTGTTTCTTTGTTTCCTTTCACTTGATGCATTCTTTGAGGATTCTATTTTGGTTGAATATCCTCTTATATAAAATGGGTTTCACCCTTTTTCATGATCTTAACTTCTCCATGAGGATTTTTATACAACATTCTCCACGAAATGAGAAATGAGCAAAAATAGGTTATAGATTGAGGAGTCTCATATTTTTTCAAGACTTGACACTTATGTATTTATGCTTCTAGTTTACTTCTCTAAATTTAAAAAAAATAAAAATTATAAGATAATGAGATTGTTGACTTTTTCTTTTTGTGTACCTACAAATTCACAACAACATACTTCTCAATGAAAGAATTTCAAGTTAACTATAAGAAAATAAAAAAGGTAACATATAGATAAAGCATATACACAATACCTTTTACCTTATTTCACCTTCCTCGTCAAATAGAGTGAAAGTAGAGTGCACCAAAGCTCCACTTCATTTTAACTTGTAAAATGATTGCTTGCTTATAAATGTAGAGTGATCAGTAAGAAAAATAGCATAATCTTGGTTCTACGAGGGATTTGTGATAGAAAAATGATAGCATGAACTTGATAGTGAAAGAATTAATGATAATGAAGCTTTACAGATTCTATTTGTATATTCATTGTGTGAGGAATAGATGGCCAAGATATTGCTAAAAGATCAATGATTTAGATTAGAAGAGGTTTCTCAAGCAAGAGGAAGTGGATAAGTGTCATGAGAGGTTTCATTGAGAAGAATGACTTAATGGTAGAAATTGGGCTAGAAAATGAGAAATTATTGCAGGATTCACAAAAGATGCGAGTTTAACATTTCTCCTATTCCAAGAGAGTTTGGAATTTAAAAATCAAATTTATTAAGAGAAGGGAGGTGTCCCCATGCATAGTAAAACCCAAAAGTGACATTTTTCCTTAGTGGATTTATGAATAGCATGGTGGATAAATTTTAGAAGAATGTGTAAGCTTGCACATGTGAGGAGGAAGAATACATGGCAAATGATTGCAAGTTTGGGAGTTGGAGGAATATTTAATTGAAGAACATGTTAATGCGGAATGAAGAAAGGATAACTTAATTAACTAGGATTAGAAGAATTAATAGATAAATATTATGGTTGAATTGTGTAAATTAATCAGCATCACAAGAAAGACTAACATAATCAATTAAATAACATTTAATTAATTATCATAATACCAAAATATTTACTAATTAAATATTAAAATTATTTAATTAATATTGAGAATATGGTAAGGTAGTGGATCTAGTAAAATAATCAAATTAACTATTTATCCAATTAATCATAAAATGACAAGTTCATTTTGGAGTTTTTACAAAAGTAAGATCTTTTATCACCCAATTTATAAACCACTAAGGGTATTCCTGATCAGAAGAAAATTTGAAATAGTTGAAAAAAATATTTTTATTTTTTTTTAGTTTGTCTATACGTTAGTAATTGGCATTTTTGAATGCCTTTAGGGCATTTTTAGCCCTTGAAAGCCGCATGCTCTTTCAAATTCTCATCTACAACTCTTGGAGATCTTTCCAACGAGTTAAACGGCTTGTAATTTCAAGTCTCGTGTAGAAAGTTATGCCTAGTTAAAGTTAGGACAAATTTTATATAGCTTTTTGAAAAATTACATAGTTTTAGATTTTATTATGTAATAAACAAATGTGACTGTTGGACTTCGATTCTCAAGGGTTTTTTGTGACCCTTGGAATCTCATGAACTTCTATATGTTATATTTTTGAATGGAATAGATTACTTTTTGGCTTGCTTCAATTCTATGCTTTTTCGTTCTTGTAAACAAAATTTACTATACCACAGGTTCTCACTCAGGTATTGTCATTCGAATCCATAATTCGGATCACTGGTATCAGAGAAAGTTTGCTCCTGTATGTCATATCAGACGCGATCAACATATCAAAGATTGGCGTTGGAAACAAGGAATCCTTCAGATTACCTTCCTTTGAGATGTACACGATCGTAGATGGCTAAGTTGCAGACCGACGATGACATTAAAGCATTAGTTGCAAATGCACTAACAAAACAATGTGAAGAAATGATGGAGCAGTTCAAGCAAATGCCAGAAATTCGTGGGTCACAAGCAAACCCACCATTCACAGGGTATACGCCATTCAAGGTGCAAGTGAATATTGATATACCCACATTTCAAAGAAAGATCGATGCAGATGTTGTTGATGATTGGGTTTCAAAAATGGAAAGATATTTCTTTGTCAATCAATTTTCAGATGAAGAGATGATAACTTTCGCTCTCCTCAAAGCTGAAAATCATGTGAAAGATTCGTGGGAAGCAAAGTTAGCATCCAAGGCAGCAGAAAATGGCAGCACTTTTATTTTTGATCAAAAAACCACATGGGGAGAATTCATGGAGAACATAAAGGAAGAATATTTTCTTATTGATACATATGAACATAAATATATGTAGTGGCAATTGCTTCGACAGAAGAAGGACCAAACCGTTCAGGAATATACTAATATGTTCCATGGCTTAGCAACAAAGCTTGGCATCAAAGATTGTGAGAAGCACCAAGTTTTGAAATATCAGAGTGGACTCCATAGGTACATCCAAACCGAAATGGAATTCCTGAACATAGAGACTTTACCTAGTGCATATAAATTTGCTACCAAAATTGAGGAGAAATTCAAACAAAAAGGAAGGAGGGATAATTTCGCAAACAATAGATGGAAGGGTGAAGGTGGCAAAACTACATGGAAACAAACCTCTAAGGACCCCTCTCCCAATTCACCAACAAAAAAGACATGGAGTATGAAGAAGACACAAGAAAATGGTATGTGGTGTGAATTCCATAAGAGTCCCTCGCATAATACAAAAGATTGCAGAACCATAAAAAGCTTAATGATGGAGACGCATGAGACATGGCAGAATCTAAGGTAGCAGAAACTTGCAAAGAAGGAAATCATGAACAGGTCATTAAGGCTGATCCATATGCCACGGTAGCTACTACAAGGATATTGCCCCGAGAGGATGAGGAGAGATTGTTCCATTCACAACTGTGGGTTGGAGGAAAAGACCTGCACTTTATTGTTGATAGTGGAAGTCAAAAGAACCTAATATCGGCAAAGACTGTGAAGAGACTGAATCTGAAAACAACATCCCACTCGCAACCCTATTCAATGGGATGGATTAGTCAAGGAAGAGATATCCAGGTGCACCAGCAGTGTTGGCTTTCATACTCCATAAAGCCTTTGAAAGATGAGGTAATCTGTGATGTGGCTCCCTTAGATGTTTGTGATGTTCTAGTGGGACAACCATATATGTACCAGTGACATGGTGTTTGTGAGTCCAGGCCTCGCAATGTGACCATCAAATTAGGTGAGTAGAAATAGCGAATACCCGAGGTAAGCCCTGCAGACACTACCTCTTTGATTAGTGCCAAACAATGTAAGAGGTTGGTTGCCAAAACAGGAACATTCATTTTATTG
Organism: Cryptomeria japonica; assembly: GCF_030272615.1. Classification (NCBI taxonomy): domain Eukaryota; kingdom Viridiplantae; phylum Streptophyta; class Pinopsida; order Cupressales; family Cupressaceae; genus Cryptomeria; species Cryptomeria japonica. The sequence goes on along the minus strand of NC_081407.1, from coordinate 55,775,456 downwards.
ATGATTCATTTTGAAGAAGAAAGGAAATCAGTTTATAATTCCCATACCATCACAAACACCACAACACTGCAGAAAATATCAATGGATCAAATTTTGATGAAATATGAAAATCTGTTTAAGTTACCAACTAGGGTACCTACACACTGCCAAGTGAGACATACTATTGATTTGATACTAGGAACTCCATTACCTAATGAACCAGTCTATCGTAGGTCAGTATTAGAAAATATTGAGATCAAGAGGCAAATACAAGAATTGATTGAGAAGGGACATATTCATCTAAGTGCATCACCCTGTGGCAGCCCCATTGTTCTAGCAAAGAAAAAGGATGGAACCTAGAGACTTTGTATTGACTATAGGGCCTTGAATAAAATTTCAGTCAAAAATAGGTATCCACTTCCCTGGATAGATGACCTCTTGGACCAGCTTAGAGGGGCTCGATTCTTCACCAAAATTGATTTGAAATCAGGGTACCATCAAGTACCAATTGAATCAGCCGATGTGTGGAAGACAACTTTCAAATCTAAAGAGGGATTGTTTGAATGGCTAGTGATGCCTTTCGGTCTAACAAATGCTCCAGCGACATTTATGAGAATGATGAATGATATACTTAGTGTAGTCACATAAATCTGTCCACTTAATTAAATGAATACTTAGTATTTATTTGATTATTTAACCATCAATTAATAATTAATTAAATTAATATTTAATTAATTCATCTTAACCCTATTCTCCTATTAATTAAATAAATTATTCAATTTATTTGATTTAATTCACTTAACCAAATTCAGACCATTAATTAAATAAATAAATCATATTTATTTAATTAAATCTTCTCTCACATTTAAATAAATTAATATTTATTTAAAACCCCCAAAATCCCACCTCTCACATTTAAATAAATTAATATTTATTTAAATCCCCCAAAATCCCACCTCTCACATTTAAATAAATAAATCATTTATTTAAATCACCTTTATCCTCTACCCACTTGTATTTTCCTACAAAAGCAAGTTGCACAATTATTTTAAATAAATAATTTATTTAAATCACCTTTATCCTCCACCCACTTGTATTTTCCTACAAAAGCAAGTTGCACAACTATTTTAAATAAATTATTTATTTAAAATCCTATTTATCCTCACCCACTTGAAACCTTTAATGGTTTCCCTTAAAGTAGTCAAACTTGATGGCTTTAAAGTCTTCAAACTTGATGGCTTCCTTCTATAGTCTTCTTAAGACTTTAATGGTTTTCCTTAAAGTCTTCAAGCCTTTAATGGTTTCCCTCAAAGTCTTCAAGCATTTTAAATGCTTTATCTTCTTTTTCTCATTTAAATAAATTAATATTTATTTAAATATTTATCCAAATTCAACTTACACCATTTAATTGAAATAAATGATTTTATTTTAATTGAAAATACCAAAATTTCTCCCACTTGCATTTTCCTACAAAATCCACTTGCATGCCTAAACCCCTTCTAGATTCTTCTAAACCCTTCCTAATTAGCCTAATCCATCCCTTAAATATTGTCACATTCCTAAGCAAATTGGAGTCACTTCTCAAAGACTCCAAAGTCTTTGAAAAGCAATTAATGCTTTGTGTGTTCAACAAATTAACCCTCAAAGTCTTGGATAACCTTTGAAAGCTTCCAACCTTCAACCACTAAATGGCTCAAAGTCTTGGATAACCTTTGAAAGCTTTCAACCTTCAACCACTTAATCCCCAAAGTCTCCAATAACCATTAATGGTTACCTCAAACCCTCCCACATGGTTAAAACATTTGTTTTGACTCAACCTCTACCCAACCCAAAGGTCTCATCAAGCCTTTAATGCTTTGACCATGATTATCTCTTAATCATTTGCACAAAGGTTTATCCTTGGATTAACTCTTAATCCAATGGGTAATCTTAATTTAGACTTGACCCTTACCTTCTAGATAACCATGAGGTCTTCTCAGGCCTTTAATGCCTCCAACCTCTTCTCTCAACCCAATCCTATGTTGAAACTTGTCACCATTTTATTGGTGCCAATTGTGCACATGGATCCCCAACTTTCAATCCTAACCCTTGTTAAGATTGCTCAATCTTAACCCTTCATTTCCCTATTTCTTCTATAAATAGAACCCTTCTCCTCAAGCAAAAGGAGAAGCATTTTAGAGTATTGTTGTTATACTGGCATTAGCATAGAGCTTTTTCATAGCATCACTATCTACTCTTGCATAGTATTTGCTTATCATATTCAACCATCTTGAATCTCCATATGGCATCCATGGCTAGTGCTAAAAGCTGAGAGCTACACTCATTTGGGACTTGGAGAGGAGAGAAACAAGGGAGAAGCATCAAAAGGCATCATGGAAGCATCTTAGGGAGGCTCTTCTCCTTTCTTTTATTTTGTTAAACTTCTTTCATGCTTTTTGAAATCTCTCTTGATATGTTTGGAATGGTTTTTAGTTCTTTGTTTTGTTTTTATGGTTGAAACTAACTTATTAACATTGAACTTTGTTGTTGCCTTGTCCCCATTTCCATGAGCATCATTTGGTGAACCCGACGTGAATCCAAACACCAAAAAGATCAATTTTATTTTTTTTTAACCAATAACATGTTTGAATGTTGAAAATGTCACACAGGTTGCGATTTTGACACTGTTTTGGTGCGTTTGGCATTATTTTGGCGCTATTCCCCCTGTTTCAGTGCTTTTTTCTTCTCTGTCTTTCCCTTTCTTTTAGTGCGTTTGTGTTAAATAGTGCCTCTGTTCAAACGCAGACTAGCGCTATTGTAACAAAACGTTGTACAAATCACCTTGTAACCAAAAAAAAAAAAATATTAGGCTTGTAGAAGCCCACCAAATAGGCGGATTTTACTAACTATTTTTCTCTTTTGTGCAGATTTAAATTAGATTAAAAAGTAGATTTATATTTTTTTACTAACTTGTTTTTTGAAGTTGGTTTTAAAAATGAATTCACTTTTTATTTTGGTTTAAAATTAACTTCACATTTCAACTTTGGGCTTTTAAAAAAAGAATCACATATTTGTTTGGGGCTCTTAAAAAGAATTTCATTGTTCCAAGGTAAAAAGAACCACAAACTTATACAAAAACAACTTTATTTTTTTTGCAAGTTAGGAAACAAACTTCGTTTTGGTGCTTAAAATCAACAAGGCAAAATTTATTTCTTGCATCAAGATAAAACTCACAATCCACACTTCCATTTTTGGTGCAAATAAAATTCACAATCAACTTGTCTCATTTTTAAAGCAATTTTACTTCATGCAAACGTATTTTTCATTAAGTTGACCAGGATTTTCAAATTCTAGTTTACTCAAACAATTGCCTTTGAAAATTAAAAAGAACACCATGATTGTTGGAGCAACATCTCCAAATAGTTAGATCACATTGCAATGATAGATTAAAAAGAACAGGTGTTTTTCGTGCTTGGCACACTTGTGCAAAGAGTTGGTCGAGTGGTCCTACTTCTAACACACACTATCCTCTCCCTTGGCTTTCGTGGTCCTAGGTGCAAGAGAAAAGTGTTAGTAACACTCACATTTTATCTTTTTAAGAGAGGCCTGCCAAGGGATCGATACTCTTGGGAACGACCTCGAGCGGTAAATCCTTCGAGCCGCTATAGAAATCAGGTGAGAGCGAAAGCTGTAGCCTTGGGTATAGCTGTTCCTACAGTGTAACTGGCCGAAAGGACAAATGGGCCCCACCACCAGTTACAAGGCTCTTAAGTGAGTCACTGCAGAATGAACTTATGTCCAAAGCCATCGAACATGACTAAACACCTTTAAGTAGTAGCCCACCTGTTCTATTGATTGAGGATATTTGAGGTATAATTTAGTGCAAGAGCATAGATGGTTTTGCTCCCAAGATACTCACCATACATATTTCCTTGAGTAGAAACATAGCTTTTTGAAAGGTCACTTGTGGCTTGATAAAAGTGGTGACTCCCCCATCATAGGGATCATCTATTTGTTATGCTCGTGCAAGACTTAGTATATCACATCCTTACCTGCCACGGCGGGATTCATAAGGTATGTAGTACCAAAGTCGAAGAAATATCAAGATGTGGGCTAAATTTATCACAACTGGCCATTTGACCTTAGGGATAAAAAGTGTTTGAAGTGTGTTCGTTTTACAAACCTAGTGCAAATTGAGCCGACTTCAGGCTTTGGAAATACACTTTAAAATAAATCTAAAGGAAGGGTCATATACAAGTCCAAAGATTGGGTTGATCTAGACCCATACTCATTTGTGCCTTTGGGGGCAACATTCTTGTGTTTGTGTGCTTGCTTTGTTTTCTTGTCAAAGAAAAATCAGCAAATCACTTTCAAAAACAAAGTACTCATCCAACATTTCTCAAAAACAACCAAACACATCAAAAACAAAGTACAAACAACAAAGAGTCAAATTTTATGACCATTCTTCACATCTTGCGAAAGAAGTGTCATCAGAATATCAACTTAAGAAGGAGACCATTAAGCTCAAAGGCTTTGATCAAAAGGAGGAAATTCTTCTATCTCAATAGACAAATCTTTGTCTCACATAGAGTCTTTCTACATCGCATGCGTCTCTATCTTCAAGGTAAAACAAACGAATTTGATTCCGAATCATTGAACCGCAGAGCTTTTATGCAATATAGAGCTCTGAGTTATCACAAAAATCAAGGAGGAAAGATTAATCCCAATTTCTTCCCAAACATTTGTATCATCTACAACATAGCTCGAGAAGTGCCACCAACACCTGAAAGGGAAGAAGAAGAGTTTGTTCCATTTGTGACACAAAGTTTTTATTGAAAGTTGAAAAACAAAACATCCATCATCTCACTCATACATCATCACTTCATCATCAATCCATCCCAAAACTCTCAAAACATTAAGAGGTTCTTGTCCCAAGATTCCTTTTTTAGATATTGCTTGAAATCAAACACATCACATCACTTTTTAGATTGTTTCTACATCTAGGATAAGCTCATCCTAAGAGACACATCTACGCAGGTTAAAACTAGTTCATGAGTGAATCCTCTCATTACTAGGTAGTCAAAATCTGTAACACATCTCAGATTTCTCTACACCTTATCACATCCAAACTCATCAAAACAAACAAGCAATTCAAAGAAAGAATTCTGGTTACATTTACCTTTAGAGTGCTAGAGATCTACAATCCACTAATCATCCATCTTTCATCGAACAACTCATCATCATCTTCAATCAACTTCAACACAAACTTGCAAACAAAATGGCTCAAACCCGATCGCGATCAAGGCAACGAGAAATAGAAATTGAGGAAGAAGAGGACAACCTCAATGAATTTCAAGAAGCACTTGGAGGAAATGTAAATGATGAAAACCCAAGTAGTCCCACTCCTTCAACAATCGAAAGGGTTCAGCATAACCCTCACTTTAACAGATTATTTGATGAAATTCTCAGGAGCAATGCGGATGCTCACTTCTTAAGACTTGCTCAAGAAGGAGCCAAACTCCCCTCAGACTTTGATCTTGCCCAATTAAGACAAGCATCAGAAAGACAAAGTCGCCATGAGGAGGAAAGACGTAGAGATCCCATCAGATATAACATCCCTCGAGGTAACCCACCACCTCCTCCTCCAAATGAAATGGAGATGTTGCGGCAACAAGTCGCGAATCTCGCCCAACAACTTCATAGTGGTGTTAAGACCAATCAATTTTCACTTAACGACATCTGTCCCTATCCGTTTGATAGGAATCTTTATATGCCACCCTTTCCACGCGGGTTTGAAACACCCAAATTTGAAAAATATAGAGGAAAGGGGGATCCCCGTGATCATGTCCGAGAATTTCATTCTGCTTGTCTTGAAGTAGCTTATGAGGACACATACCTAATGCGCCTTTTTCCCCAAAGCTTGGGAGGAACAACCACATCATGGTTTTCCCGACTTCCAGGTGGCATTAGAACATTTGAGGAACTCATCCAGAAGTTCCTATCTCATTACTCTTATAATATTGAACGCGACATCACCATGGCTGATCTATGCAACACCAAACAAAAACCAGGTGAATTATTCGCAGTATTCCTGCAACGATGGCGCCAAATGTCTAGCAGACGTTCTCTTCAGTTACCTGAACGAGAACTAGTGGAAATTTTCATTTCCAACTTAAACGAAGAAATGGAATTTCACCTGGATGTCAAAGACACAGACTCTTTTAACGATATGATCACCAAGGGTATAAAATGTGAAAGGGCACTCATCAAAAAAGGACTCATCAAAATCTTTAATGAACCAAAAGATGGTCCTCGCCCGCGATTCAATAGCGATAAACCGAACTTCTGGAACAAGAATAAGAATATCGTCAATGATGGGGTTGTGGATGCTCGAACTATCCAAAATGCACAACCTATGGTTCGATTTGCAGGACAAAATCCTCCACCTCAAAATAACACAAATGTTCCTCCTAATCAAGGTCGCATCACATCTCAGGATGAACCAAGACCTCGTCCACAAAAACAAAAACGTACATACACTCCCTTAGGGGAACCCATTGAAACAGTGTTGCGACAACTCCTTTCTCAGAATTTGATCACTCTACCTAAGCTATCCAACTATGAGCCTCAAGTCAAACCAGCATGGTGGAGAGATACTGAACATTGTGAGTTCCATCAAGGACGAGGACACAAGACAAGTAATTGTCACCGATTGAAGGATCTCATTCAGGATCTTATTGATCGAGGAGAAATTGGAATTGAAGGACATGACCCAAAAACAACCAATAATGATCATCAGATGTTCAAGGATCCACTTCCATCGCAAGATCAAAGGGGTCCTTCCACTTCCAGACGAGGTCCTGATACCACTGATTATACGCAAGCTGCGTATAATTACACTGTCAATCACCTGTATGATGCCAGTGAACAAATTGCAACTATCACCTTCAAAAATCCCACCTCAAATTGCAATGTTGTTACACGTCGTGGCAAAGTTACCATCAAGGCAGCTCCACAGGGTACCACCTCCGTCCCAAAGCAATACAATCTTGTGGAACAATTAGACAAAACGCCTGCGCTTATATCCATTTTAGAGCTATTGCGTCTGTCACCCTCTCATAAAACAATCTTGGATCAAGCACTCCAAGAGGCGTCAGTCCTTGCAAACCTGAACACGGACCAATTTCAAGCCATGGTTGGAAGTCTAAAGTCATCACCTTGTCTCACTTTTTCCGAAAGTGATAACTCTTCCTTCCAGCAACCTCATAACGCCTCACTCCACATTGAAGGCTTTGTCAACCAACACAGGATCAAGCGAGTCTTGATTGATAATGGAGCAGGCCTAAACATTTGCACACTACAGTTGGTCACAGCATTGGGCTATGCAGTAGAATCAGTGGATCCTCGCAAGAAGATCACCATCAAGGCCTATGATGATGCAGAGCGTTCATCCAAAGGAGCTGTGGTACTACCAATCCGAGTGGGCCCTGTGGTAAAGCACATCATCTATCAGGTTCTGGACCTTCCTCTTCCATATAATCTATTATTAGGGAGACCTTGGATACATGCCATGCAAGCCGTTCCATCTACCTACCATCAATGTATCAAGTTCCCACATAACGGTGTAGAGATCACAATCCTGGGCGATGCAAATCCCTTTGCTTTTTGCCATAATATCAGCCATCAACCAGAGATTACTGTTCCTAATAATAGGGAAGCCATTTCCTCCACATCATATGTAAATCCCGCCTCTCTTGCCAGTTCAAACACCCCTATACCCAAGCAAGAAAAGCTTAAAATGAAAGTCGCAGAGGAAGGTCCTGGAGAATACAACTTGAGTCAGCTCTTTTGTGTGGGACAAATGCCCACTTCTCCTAGAACACATGGTAAACCACAGCAGTTGCTCCAGCAACCACTAAACACGCCAGCATGTGCCTTAACGCCTTTCATCCTTGGAAAGAGTCAAGAGGAAGAAACACAAGATGAGGACCTAGCGGACTGGATCTATAAGGATCCCATCACCACTGACATACCGCGAGTTACACTTCCTACGGAACAATATGGCAAAGGCCTCCTCATTATGCAAAAAATGGGGTATGATGGTCAGAGTGCTTTGGGATACTGCAAACAAGGACGACATGAACCTCTGCTACCAGAATTCAAGCCCAAAGGTAATACAGGCCTTGGCTTTGAAAAAGAGATCCTTCCTAAACTCAGATTCAAAGGAAAACCCAGCAAACCATTTTGCCCACCTACTGCAAAGAGGACACCTTTCATAATCAAAGCACCATCAAGCACTATCCCCACTGCCCCATTGAGGCTCACAAACCCACCACAACCATCTACAATGCCAATCATCCCACCAAACGAACCAGTAATCCCATCAATAACACCAATAGCAGCAACAACTGTATCAGAACCAGCTGCGACATCTATGGCGCCAGTAATTCCAGCAGAAGCCACTGAGTCACCATTACCAATACTTCCAGTAACAAATCCTTTAAACCCCATCACGGTTCCTGCAGCACCGATCACCACAAAGATACATAAACCAATCACACCTGTCGTGTTCAACTCCAAAGACATCCCAGTATGGTATAGCAATCGGATGCTGGAAAGTGATTCAGAGACCGACTCACATGAGTGGGAATTTGATTCTGTACAACTTAACACTTCAGATGAGGAAGACACATCACCACCTCCGCCACGCAAAGACATCCCTGTTTACGGAGAAGCACAGATAAAGACCACTTGGGTACCTGAGCTGGAAACATCTTCCACAGACCCTATGTCTCATCCTACGCCTGATTCTGACAGGGAGAGTACCATCAACGACCTTCACCACACTGTCTTAACCCTCACTGATACATCTCCCGCACTTAACCTAATCGATGACGTAATGCCCATTGTCCACCCTGAACTCATCGAATGGAACCAACCAAATCCCCCATGTCTTGACCTCTTCCAAAACGATGAGGCTATCATTGACTTTTTGGAATTAAGGGATAATCTACCAAGCGGGGATCACAAAGCTGGATTCGCCATTCAACTTAATAGCGCAGCATACTTCGAGGCAGATGCCAAACCCTTCAGCTGCAAAAATATAACAATAAAACATGGATCTTCCAGTGAAAACCACACTGTGGCACTGTTTGATCCCACAAAAGTAAAAAGAAAGAGCGTATCCAACGGTGAAAACCTCTCTGAGGCACTTGAGGATGAAGGGTTTGACATTCTCCCTGCTAGTACACAACAGGAACGATCGACGATTCTCATTGAGGAGACTAAAGAATACAATGTGGGGACTCTTGAAAACCCTCATATCATACATCTGGCATCTCTTCTCACTCCAGAGGAACAGCCTCAATTTATAGAGTTCTTCCAGAAGCGTCAGATCAACTTTGCATGGTCATATGCAGACATGCCTGGGCTTGATCCTGATTTAGTCATGCATCATCTCACAGTAGCAAAAGGAGCCAAACCTGTCAAGCAGAAGCTTCGTAAGATGCATCCTCAGATTGCCGTGCTAGTCAAAACAGAACTCAAGAAACTCCTGGATGTTGGTTTCATTAGACCAATTGATTATGCAGAATGGATCTCCAATATTGTGCCAGTTGGCAAACCAAAAGGGGGCATCCGCATTTGTACTGACTTCAGAGATCTAAATAAGGCATGTCCTAAGGATGACTTTCCCCTACCAAATATCGACATCATAGTGGATCTAACAGCAGGACATGCGATGCTTTCACTCATGGATGGATTTTCAGGATATAATCAAATAAAGATCGCACCAGAAGATCAACATAAGACAGCTTTCACATGTCCATGGGGCACATATTGCTGGAATGTAATGCCTTTTGGTCTAAAGAATGCAGGAGCGACCTATCAAAGAGCAATGACCACCATCTTCCATGACATGATGCATACTATGATGGAAGATTATGTGGATGATTTACTAGCAAAATCACTCACAAGAGAAGGACATCTCCATATCTTAGATCAAATCTTTGATAGACTGGAACAATACCATGTTCGACTCAACCCAAAGAAATGTGTCTTCGGAGTGACCTCCGGGAAGCTTCTAGGATACATTGTCTCAAGCAAAGGCATTGAGGTCGATCCAGCAAAGGTTAAGGCAATCATGGACATGCCACCTCCAAGGAATATCAGTCAGCTAAGGACACTACAAGGACGGCTTCAATCCATCCGCAGATTCATTGCACAATTGGCTGATAAGTGTCACCCCTTCACACACCTGCTACACAAGAACATCCGCTTTCAGTGGGATGCCCGATGCCAGCAAGCATTTCAGGCGCTTAAAGACTATCTCATGAATCCACCATTGTTGATGCCACCAGATCCAAGTAGACCGTTGTTACTTTATATCTCAGCGACAAGTACAGCATTAGGTGTATTACTGGCACAACATAATGCAGAAGGCAAAGAGTGTGCTGTATACTACATCTCTCGTACACTGGTTGGCTATGAACTCAATTACACACCTATTGAGCGAGCTTGCCTAGCAGTAATCCTGGCAGCCACTAAATTGCGGCACTATCTATTAACACACAAGGTACAACTCATTGCAAAGATTGATCCACTCAAGTATTTACTCAGCAAAGCAGCATTGACAGGTCGCTTGGCCAAATGGGTAATGATTCTAAGTGAATTTGACATTGAGTATGTGGACCGTAAAGCTATCAAAGGTCAAGTTATTGCAGATCAGTTGGCTGATGCACCTCTCATAGGCGATCATCCTCTCATTTCCAATTTTCCAGATGAAGAGATATTCATGATCACAACAGCACAACCATGGAAACTATATTTTGATGGTTCATACACTAGGCACGGCTCGGGGGCAGGCATTCTATTTATCACACCTCAAGGTGATAGCATCCCGAAGTCTTACAGGCTCACATTTCCATGCACAAACAACATAGCAGAGTATGAGGCCTTGATCACAGGACTCAGATTAGCCATACAATGGAAATTACAAGAACTGCAAGTATATGGCGATTCCCAACTAGTCATTCGACAAGCAACCGATGAATATCAGACCAAAGATGATAAACTCATGCCATACAAGCAAATGGTGGACAGTCTAAAGACATCATTTACTACTATCACTTTTGAGCAGATACCAAGAGATCAAAATTGAGCTGCTGATGCCATGGCTACCATCGCATCTCTACTAGATCTTCCACAGAATTCAACACGCTACGAGTTCTTGGTAGAACAACTTTGGATCCCGGCTTATGATATCCCCGAATCTGAAATGATATGTTGCCTTGTTGGTTCTGAATCCCCATGGTACGGTGAGTTCTACACCTATCTCCGCGATCACACCCTTCCTCCCAACCAATCAAATAACCAACGTAAAACCTTCATTTGCCAAACTGCTCGATATACCATTATTGCCGAAACCCTATACCGACGCGGTCTTGATGGTACTCTCCTTCGATGTCTGGAACAAGGTGAGATAACAAAGGCTTTGGAAGAGGTACATGAAGGAATTTGCGGGACTCATTCAAGTGGTCCATCACTCGCCAAGAAACTCTTGCGAGCTGGATATTATTGGCCATCTATGGAAAAGGATTCCTACTACTTTGTCAAAAAATGCAAGAAATGTCAAGTTCATGGCGACCTGATACATGCACCGGCCCAGGAACTGCAACCAATCACAACACCATGGCCTTTTTGTCAATGGGGTCTTGATCTTGTGGGTAAAATCCATCCATCTTTATCCAATGGCCATAAATTCATTATTACCGCCACCGAATATTTCACCAAGTGGATCGAAGCTGTTCCACTTACCCAAGTCACCGGCAAGCAGATCGCCTCATTCATCCTCAATTACATCATCTGCCGGTATGGTGTACCCATGTCCATCATCACAGATAACGGTCTTCCTTTTAAAAATCAGGATGTCCGTGAACTTTGTGAGAAATTTCATATCCAACACCGCTTTTCCACTCCCTATTACCCACAAGGCAATGGTCAGGCCGAAGCATCCAATAAAAACATATTGAGGATCCTAAAGAAGACAGTCAATGATGCCGGCCGTGATTGGCATGTTCAATTGAATCCAGCGCTATGGGCATATCGAACTAGCATTCGGACCCCTACAGGTGCAACTCCTTATTCATTGGTCTATGGTGCTGAAGCTATCTTACCTATTGAGGTCGAGATACCATCCTTACGAGTTTCATTGCACAATCTCATCGATGATGAAGCATACAGAGTATCTCGTCTTCAGGACTTAGAGTTACTAGATGAGAAGCGACAAGCTGCATACAATCACCTCAAAGCCTATCAGCAGCGCATGAGTAGAAGCTACAATCACCGAGTTAGATCTCGTACATTTGAGGTAGGTGATCTTGTTCTTCGCGAAAATCCTCGCAACCAACCAAATAGAGAACATCAAGGCAAGTTTGAATCAAATTGGCTCGGCCCATATGTTGTCACTACTGTATTCGGGTCCGGGGCATATCAGTTGGCTACATCAGAAGGAGAACCGCTTGCAGATCCAATCAACAGCATGCACCTCAAAAGGTTTTATACCTAAGGTGTACAGAGCATCAGGCTCCACTGCACATCAGAAAATACCAAAAACATTCAGAAAATGTCCTGAAGAAAATACAAAAACATTCACAAAAGTAAAGAAAAAAATCATGCATCCAAACGGTGAACAACCACTCCGGTGGCACCTTGGGTAAGTGCGATGGTGAAAACCTGGCAAACAGGCGCCACTCGTAAAGGCAATGGCTCCAGTATCTTTCAGGCTCATTGCGATCACATTCATGCACACATACATCCATCCATCCAAACCATGGCTTGTTATTTGATCTGCAATTAAGAAAATACTCCATGCGTCTAGCATCCCACCTTTTCATAGTCAGGTCTACAAACTGGGGGCAATACCCTTACCCTCGTGAAGGAAGTGGATTCTACATTGTCTCATATGATTCATTACGCTCTTCATTCAGGAAATCATCAGAAAATATCAAAAACATTCAAAAATGACTCTCAAAATACCAAAAACATTCAAAATTGTTTCACAAAATCCAAAAAACATCGACAAAACCATTGAAAAATCACACAAAAACATGGCAACACCTTGTACATACTCATCCATGCAGATACCAAAACAAACATTGCGACAAACTACTCACACAATGACCATTTACCAAACAACCACACAATCCACATCAACAATCCAAAACTGTCTTTAAAACAAGGATGCATCCTTCCTTACCAAAACAAAGACAAGATGATGTTTTCTTTGACAAGAAAATTCTGTTAGGCTGTCAAATACTTGGTTGATTTGTGAGTAATTCATTTGTTTATCTGTATCGGGATCTTTTCAACATTGTTTTGTATCGTTTGTGCATTATTTCCGATGAAGTTCTGGGACATGTACTAATGGTGTCTACGTGGGAAGTTCACCAAGCTACGTGATCTTATGCAAAATGCAGTCATAGATCACTACGGCTTGCTGACTACAGCGTATACCTCGACCATATGAGCATGAACCATTACCAAGGATCCATATTCTTTATTCTTTATGTATATATTGTTTGTTTGCAGGTACAATTCTCTTTCTTTGGTTCCTCCTACCTCATCCAAATTGGATAAAGTTTTTATTTCTTAGTACGGTATGCACTTGTCTCAGGATATGATCAGCCTAAGATCAAGGAGGACATTCCAAGTCATGCATGAAAGGAGATAATCCTTATCTGTTCCGCAAGCAATACTCAGGTCAACTTGATCCATTATATCAAGTTGCTTGTATTAACTTGCTATATCAAAATCCATGTAAGAAATACTCTTGTCATCTTGAATCTTTATGTCAAGTTGCTTGTATTTTCTTCCAACATTTTAAAGCTCAATGATGAAAAATAAAGCACCATGGATCGTCATTCCATCTCATCTGTATATATTGCATTTCGTTGCATTCCATCCATCCATACATTCATAAATAGCTGCATATCATTCATACTAGTAATGACAATGGATACTCTATTTTCCTCTTCTTCCATAGGAATGTAATAGGTCCTCCATTTCTTCTATTTAACATTGAACCCCCCCCACCCTCCCCATCTCGATAATCAGCATCACATATCCTTCATCGCTTCCCATCCTCACTCATCCACAAAATTAAGCCAGTTACTCTGTCTACACAGATACATCGACTCCCACACACCTAGACTATCAACAGATACTCTGATCAAGTATCTTCGGGTCTCAACAGGTAATCGATCATGGTAATCCTAGACTACATCAGGCATTTATCATAATGACCTAGTCTCAACGGGGCTGCTATGATTCCCCACAATCATCCATCCCACGCACACACTATCAATTGATCAACCAATCAAACACAATCACAACGGACAATTACATCAATTGTCTACGTCTCAACGAGTATTTTGCTTCATATACCTTGACTTCATCGGGCAATTACATCAATTGTCTAAGTCACATCAGGTCACTTTGATTCACTTACTCAGACTTTATCATGTCCAAGCGACCAACTGACATCAACTGTCACGCTTTGACTTGACCGGGGCAATTCAACCGATTGCACCAGATTGTCCAACCAATTTTGATCAATTGTATAGCATCAATCCAAACCCCACACTACATCTGCTATGTATCTCTTGCATGACCTCAGGGTACTCGCTGGCTTGTTGTTTCTTCATATTCACTCCATTTTTTCCCATTCTTTCATCATTAGTTCTAATTTCTTCTATTCTACCTCCCCTCCACTTTTCATTCTTTTTCGAAAGATCGCCCGATTTTTCAAAAAAAAATTCGGCCCATCTCTCGAGGGGGCATACCACCCATTAAATTTACATTTTATGGGGCATTTCTTCACACCTATTTTTCTTTCTTTGAAACAATGCGATAAACTGCACCGTCTCAAAGAGGGGCAAATGTAGTCACATAAATCTGTCCACTTAATTAAATGAATACTTAGTATTTATTTGATTATTTAACCATCAATTAATAATTAATTAAATTAATATTTAATTAATTCATCTTAACCCTATTCTCCTATTAATTAAATAAATTATTCAATTTATTTGATTTAATTCACTTAACCAAATTCAGACCATTAATTAAATAAATAAATCATATTTATTTAATTAAATCTTCTCTCACATTTAAATAAATTAATATTTATTTAAAACCCCCAAAATCCCACCTCTCACATTTAAATAAATTAATATTTATTTAAATCCCCCAAAATCCCACCTCTCACATTTAAATAAATAAATCATTTATTTAAATCACCTTTATCCTCTACCCACTTGTATTTTCCTACAAAAGCAAGTTGCACAATTATTTTAAATAAATAATTTATTTAAATCACCTTTATCCTCCACCCACTTGTATTTTCCTACAAAAGCAAGTTGCACAACTATTTTAAATAAATTATTTATTTAAAATCCTATTTATCCTCACCCACTTGAAACCTTTAATGGTTTCCCTTAAAGTAGTCAAACTTGATGGCTTTAAAGTCTTCAAACTTGATGGCTTCCTTCTATAGTCTTCTTAAGACTTTAATGGTTTTCCTTAAAGTCTTCAAGCCTTTAATGGTTTCCCTCAAAGTCTTCAAGCATTTTAAATGCTTTATCTTCTTTTTCTCATTTAAATAAATTAATATTTATTTAAATATTTATCCAAATTCAACTTACACCATTTAATTGAAATAAATGATTTTATTTTAATTGAAAATACCAAAATTTCTCCCACTTGCATTTTCCTACAAAATCCACTTGCATGCCTAAACCCCTTCTAGATTCTTCTAAACCCTTCCTAATTAGCCTAATCCATCCCTTAAATATTGTCACATTCTTAAGCAAATTGGAGTCACTTCTCAAAGACTCCAAAGTCTTTGAAAAGCAATTAATGCTTTGTGTGTTCAACAAATTAACCCTCAAAGTCTTGGATAACCTTTGAAAGCTTCCAACCTTCAACCACTAAATGGCTCAAAGTCTTGGATAACCTTTGAAAGCTTTCAACCTTCAACCACTTAATCCCCAAAGTCTCCAATAACCATTAATGGTTACCTCAAACCCTCCCACATGGTTAAAACATTTGTTTTGACTCAACCTCTACCCAACCCAAAGGTCTCATCAAGCCTTTAATGCTTTGACCATGATTATCTCTTAATCATTTGCACAAAGGTTTATCCTTGGATTAACTCTTAATCCAATGGGTAATCTTAATTTAGACTTGACCCTTACCTTCTAGATAACCATGAGGTCTTCTCAGGCCTTTAATGCCTCCAACCTCTTCTCTCAACCCAATCCTATGTTGAAACTTGTCACCATTTTATTGGTGCCAATTGTGCACATGGATCCCCAACTTTCAATCCTAACCCTTGTTAAGATTGCTCAATCTTAACCCTTCATTTCCCTATTTCTTTTATAAATAGAACCCTTCTCCTCAAGCAAAAGGAGAAGCATTTTAGAGTATTGTTGTTATACTGGCATTAGCATAGAGCTTTTTCATAGCATCACTATCTACTCTAGCATAGTATTTAGCTTTTCATTTCATATTTGAAGCTTAGTATTAAATCTCAATCCTCCATAAGCATCCATAGTGCAAAAAGCTGCTGAGAGCTACACTCATTTGGGACTTGGAGAGGAGAGGAACAAGGGAGGAGCAACTATGAGCATCTTGATTAGCTATTTCATTTTATGTTTATATGCTTTCTATTTCATGCTTAATATCTCTCTTGATATGCCTGTTTAGGATAATCTTTTGTTGCTAACACTAACGTTTGTTTCTTGTGCTCTTGTGTGTGTTGCCATCAAACAGATTTTCTAATCCTTTTTGCAGAGCATCACTTAGACCATTCACTGATTCCTTCATTGTGGTATATCTTGATGACATACTCATCTTTAGCAAAACTTGGGAGGAACATTTGCAACATGTGGAAAAAATTCTCTCAACCTTACAAGATCATGGGCTTTATGCAAACAAAGAAAAGTGCTCCTTTGGTATGCAGAGTATCAGATACTTAGGATATGTTATTGACAGTGAAGGTGTCCATGTTGATCCGGAGAAGATAAAAGTTATTAAGGACTCGCCGTATCTTAGAAATCTCACAGAGTTAAGAAGTTTTCTCGGGTTGGCAAACTTTTATCATAGATTTGTGTTGGGATTTTCCCATCTGTCTTGGCCTCTAAATCAGTCATTGAGGGGGGGACACAAGCAAAGTTTAAATGGACAAGTGCTCAACAAGAAGCATTCAAGGGGCTAAAATGAAGGTTATGTTTTGCACCAGTTTTATCTCTTCCTGACTTGCAATAGTCATTTGAAATACAAACAGATGCATCAGAATATGCTCTAGGGGCAGTCCTCATGCAACATGGTCATCAAGTTGCGTATCACAGTCAGACTTTTTCTGATACAGTACATCGATATGCTACTTACGACAAGGAACTGTATGCTATTGTTCAAGCCTGTAAGTAGTGGAAACATTACCTTTTGGGTAAGGAGACTGTCATCCACACAGATCACAAACCCCTTCAATTTTTGCAAACACAAGGGAAGTTGCAGAATGATCGACATCAACGATGGTCAACATATCTTTAACAATTTCACCTCAATATTCGCTACAAGAAGGGAAGTACTAACAAAGTAGCGGACTATTTGAGTAGACCTCCAATTGTCGCCATAAGTATGGTTTTGAACTCATGTTGTCATCAAACTGAAGCCTGGGCTTGCTTGTATGAGAACGATGTTGAATTTGCAGATGTTTATAATCAATTAGTGAAGGGACAGCAAGTGAATGACTTCTATTTGTTGGTATTTTGGTATGGTTTTGTCATTGATGTCAACACCTACTAAAACACTAGCACTTTGGAGATCCAGCAACATTCACCGGCAAACAAGTAACTATTGCACAGTTACTGGTATAGGGTTACACCGGCAAGATATAATGATCACCGACACTTGTAATGATAAGGAAAATACTTGGTAATGTCGAAGACATCGTTTGGACATCTTGTCCTGGAGTTTTGTTCATTGGTATATTCATAATTGCATATTTGCTGTTACCGGCAAATAGATATAGGGTTACACGGATAGGTTTATCTTTTCCAGATCAACATGGCATGCTATGGAGATGATTAATTATTGTTGTAAATGCATTAAGCCGACATGTTCAATCGGTTATTGCATCGGATATTATATTGTTTGTAAACAGTTTTTATTGTAATATCTTGTAGAGCCGACCTACTAAAATTGGTCTTAGGTTATGGTATAAATGTAAGATCTTATTTGTAAGATCAAGTGTGAAATGCAAAAAAGGATTGTGTGAAGGTATATGCGAGTTTAAGCAGAGCTATACACGAAGAAATCATTTGAAGGTGAAGCTAGGTTTTTGTGAAAGCATATCAGCATTACATCGGTACTGAATCTAGCATATGAAGATGCATATCAGCATTACCCCATTTATGTGCACTTACTTTTGCAGTAGTATCATCTGATTGTGGGTAAGGTTTCCCACTGTGGTTTTTCCCCTTATAGGGTTTCCACGTACAAATATTGGTGTTATGTGTTAAGGATGACTTTGTGTTTATGTTTCATGCATTAATCTTTACCGGTATAGCAATTAACTGTTAACACTGTCTATTGGCATACTTAACTGGTTTACCGGTATTAAGCATTAAGTTGGTTAAGTTGTTTTTTGTTTGAATTTATTAGACAACTGATTCATCCCCCCCCCCCCTCTCAGTTGTCTCCGGGACCTAACAATTGGTATCAGAGCCTAGTCCTCTTTTGCAGAAGTTTAACAGCTTGAGGAGATCCAATGTCTACTAATTATTTCAGGAAGGACAGTCCTAAACTTGATGGAACCAACTATGGCATATAGAAGATTAGAATGGAGACACATCTAAATTGCATTGAAAAAGACATCTGGGAAGTTACAAAGAATGGTTATACTACTGCTATACTTGGTCAGCCCAGTCCAGCTAACTTGACAAAAGATGAGGAAAATGATTGCAAAGCAAGAGAAGCACTTTTGAGCACATTATCAGATCAACAAATCATGGGACTATCAGATAGGTCTACTACTAAAGCTATTTGGGATCATTTGGAAACACTGAATGAAGGAGATTGCACAGTCAAAATTGCAAAACTTGAAAGCTTCCGAGTCAGGTATGAACATCTGAAAATGGAAGAAGATGAAAGGATTTCTGCTTTTATGGAAAGAGTAAATGAAATTGTTTTGGCTATTAAATGTTGTGGAGGAACCTTAAGTGAGGATGAAATTGTTTCAAAAGTTTTAAGAGGATTGCCACCGGCAAACAAAATGAAGATTACTGATATAAATGAGTTAAGAACAATGCCTAATACATCAGTTACTAGGGACACATTGATTGGAAAACTTTCAGCTTTTGAAATTGAAGAATTTGGTCCTGTTGCTACTATAAAGACTGATTTGGCCTTTAAAGCATCAACATCATCTGCTCCATCATTTGACAAATCTGATCGGAAAGCTTTTTATGCAAGAGAACTTGAAGAAAGTAGAAAAGAAAATGAAGAACTTGAAGAACTTGAAGCACTATTTGCAAGGAAAATGCCTAAAGGTCCAGTTGGAAGTAAGTATGAAGGTAAAGCACCCTTTAAATGTTTTAACTACAATAAGATTAGTCAAATGGCTTCAAGATGCCCTGATAGACATGCTAGACTAAGAGAAGAAGCTAGAAGAACATACAAGCCTAACCCTGAATATCAGAGATATAGATTTAAGAAGAATAAAGACAAATCTTGTTACATTGCTGATGAAGGTGTGACTAATGATTCTGATGAGGATATGACAGACAATGGATGGGTTTTTGTTGCATAACTGAAGATCAACCGGCACCTACTGCTCAATCGGTAGTACAGGCTCTGGCAACTAAAGTTGAAGTAAAAGATGAATGGATCATTGATTCAGGATGCTCACATCATATGACAGGAGACGAAGGTAAATTCTTGAACTTTCAAGAATACAATGGAGGATTAGTAAGATTTGGAGATGACAAAGCTTGTTCAATCAAAGGTAATGGTACAATATCTCTTGATGGTAAGCATAACACTGACAATGTCTACTATGTTGAAGGACTAAAGCATAATCTTTTGAGTGTTGGTCAATTAGTTGAGAAAGGATTTCAGTTACAATTTAAAAATGTAAAATGCAAAATCATGAATAGAACTAGTTTGGAAATTGCAACTGGTAATCAGACTAGAGGTAATATCTTTCATTTGAATAACAATGAACAGACATGCTTAATTACACATATAGATGAAAGTTGGTTATGGCATAAGAGACTCTATCATGTAAACTTTGATTGCATGGTAAAGATCAGTACTACAAAGGCAACTAGAGATTTACCTAAAATTGTCAAACCTTAGAATACAGTATGTAAGGAATGTCAATTTGGAAAACAAGTTAGAGCTAGTTTCAAAAGTATTCCAGAAAAATCAAATAATGCTCTTGATTTGATTCACACTGATTTATGTGGTCCAGCTAGAACTAAAAGCTTACAAGGTGATAGATATTTCATGCTAATCATTGATGATTATTCTAGAATGTGTTGGGTTACTTTTCTTAGAGAAAAATTAGAAGCACTTGGAAAGTTCAAACTATTCAAAGCAATGGTTGAAAATGAAACCGGTAAGAAAATCAAATGTTTAAGATCAGATCAAGGAGGAGAATTTACATCTAGGGACTTTAATACATTCTATGAAGTGAATGGAATCAGAAGACAGCTATCAACACCTCGGACACCACAGCAGAATGGAGTTGTTGAAAAGAAAAACAAAACTATCTTGGATGCAGCAAGAAGTATGTTATCAGAAGCAAACCTACCACATGTTTATTGGAGAGAAGCAATCAGCACAACAGTCTATACATTTAACAAAGTTCACACAAAGGTGAAACCGGTAAGACCCCTCATGAACTATGGTTTGGTAACACTCCTACTCTTAAGTATTTCAAAATTTTTGGAAGTAAATGTTATATTAGAAGAGATGAGTATATTGGCAAATTTGATCCTAGAAGTGATGAAGGAATATTTCTTGGTTATTCATCTAAGAGAAAAGCATATAGATGTTTTAACAAGAGATTGCATAAAATTGTTGAGAGTACAAATGTAAAGATTGATGAACAATTCAGAGGAACTTCAAGGTATATAGACTCTAAACCGACAACAAATTTTTTGACAAATGAACCTACTCTAAATCCACCGGTATAGAATGAAGATCCAGTTACCTTGGTACCATCTGAGGATTCCACAATAATTGAAGAACAAAAGCAAACTAAGACACCCCGGTATGTAAGACTGAATCATTCTGAAGATCAGATAATTGGAAACAAGTTTAAAGGAGTTATGACAAGAGGAAGATTGGCAAATGAAGAGGTATGTCTTATTTCTCAAATTGAACCATCTTCTGTTAACGAGACATGTGAAGATAAATTTTGGATTAAAGCTATGGAAGAAGAATTAGAACAAATTGAGAAAAACATCACTTGGACATTAGTTCCCCGGCCTAAAGATAAAAATGTAATTGGAACCAAATGGGTATTTAGAAACAAACTTAATGAAGATGGTAAGGTTGTCAGAAATAAAGCAAGACTAGTGTGTAAGCGATATTCTCAGAAAGAAGGGTTGATTACAATGAAACCTTTGCTCCGGTAGCTAGAATTGAGGCAGTTAGATTATTCTTGGCTTTTGCAGCTCACAAGAACTACAAAGTTTATCAAATGGATATTAAATGTGCATTTTTGAATGGAGATCTTGAAGAGGAAGTATACATTGAACAACTTGATGGATTTTCTTTGACAGATGACAATGATATGGTATGCAGGTTAAGGAAAGCTCTATATGGACTAAAACAAGCTCCAAGAGCTCGGTATGCAAGATTGGATAAGTATCTTTTAAAGATTGGTTTTACTATAGGAAATGAAGACAACAATTTATATTACAAAATAACTAATGATGACATCTTGATTATAGAAGTATTTGTTGATGATATAATCTTTGGAGGAGAAGATGGATTATGTAAGGAATTTTCTATTAAAATGCAGCAAGAATTTGAAATGTCTATGATTGGAGAAATAAAATTCTTTTTAGGATTGCAGATTTCACAGACTGATAAAGTTATATTCTTGAGTCAATCCAAGTACTTAAAAGAGTTACTAAAGAAATTTGGGATGGAGAACTCTAAACCGGTAAGCACACCTATGACAACAAATGATAAATTATCACAAAGGGATGAATCTACACCTATAATCCAACTAGATACAAATCTATGATAGGAGGTGTACTGTATTTGACACAAACCAGACCTGATATTATGAATGCAGTATGTATTGTTTCAAGATTTCAAATTAATCCTAGAGAAAATCATGAATAAACAGTAAAAACAATTTTCCGATACTTACAAGGCACTATAAATCTTGGATTATGGTAGAGATGAAAACTTTGAATTATGTGCATACAGAGATGCAAATTGGGCAGGAGATGTGGATGATTTCTTGGAAACAGACTAGTTTCTTGGTTGAGTAAGAAACAGAGTTGTACATCTTTATCAACAGCAGAATCAGAATATGTTGCAGCAGCAACTAACTGTACACATGTACTATGGCTTAAGCAAATGTTGAAAGACATAAAGGTAAAATGCAAGGAACCTATCACTATCTATTGTGATAACACTGCAGCAATTGATATATCTAAGAATCTAGTATTACATTCTAAAACCAAACATGTTTCTATCAAACTGAACTTTCTAAGGGAAAAAGTTGAAGCTAAGGAGATAAAACTGGTTTATGTGAATACTAAGGAACAACTTGCATATATTTTCACAAAACCTTTACCTAAGGAGACTTTTGAATATCTCAGAGATCAGCTTGGAGTCATACCATCACCGGTAGAGACTTAGATAGTTGATGATTGTCATCAACCGGCAGAATTAATAGAGAAATTTTTTAGTCTGGTCTTTGATGAGGAAGCTACTTCTCAAGGGGAGTAGTTGGTATATTAAATTGATTGGTATTTTATATATGAATTTGGTATTATTGTAACTTTGACATTTGATGTCAAAGGGGGAGAGATATCTATGGAAAAACACATTATCTTTTTTTGGAGAGATTGGTATTTTTAAAAAAACTTTGGAAAACACATGTTGCTCTCAGGGGGAGAGATTGTTGTTTAGAAGAAATCATTTTCTGGTTATGATCTTTTTGGAGATTTTTGGTTTTTGATACTTGGCATTTCTGTTTTGGCACTTTGATGGTTTTTCCATGTTGTGTTGCCATCAATGCCAAAGGGGGAGATTGTTGGTATTCTGGTATGGTTTTGTCATTGATGTCAACACCTACTAAAACACTAGCACTTTGGAGATCCAGCAACATTCATCGGCAAACAAGTAACTATTGCACAGTTACTGGTATAGGTTACACTTGCAAGATATAATGATCACCGGCACTTGGAATGATATGGAAAACACTTAGTAATGTCGAAGACATCGTTTGGACATCTTGTTCATTGGTATATTCATAGTTGCATATTTGTTGTTGCCGGTAAATAGGTCTAGGGTTACACCGACAGGTTTATCTTTTCGAGATCAACATGGCACGCTATGGAGATAATTAATTATTGTTGTAAATGCATTAAGCCGACATGTTCAATCGGTTATTGCATCGGATATTATATTGTTTGTAAAAAGTTTTTATTGTCATATCTTGTAGAGCTGACCTACTAAAATTGGTCTTAAGTTATGGTATAAATGTAAGATTTTATTTGTAAGATCAAGTGTGGAATGTGAAAAAGGATTGTGTGAAGGTATATGCGAGTTTAAGTAGAGCTATACACAAAGACATCATTTGAAGGTGAAGCTAGGTTTTTGTGAAAGCATATTAGCATTACATCGGTACTGAATCCAACATATGAAGATGCTATTTTGTGCAGTTAATTCTTATTGGATTTAACCATCCAACTGTAGTCAGTGTGACTCCCATTGTGATTGAGCGGTGAGCTCTAGACTGTTGGCCTTTCTGCATGTGCAGACCCCATTTATGTACACTTACTATTTGCAGTAGTATCATCTGATTGTGGGTAAGGTTTCCCACCGTGGTTTTTCCCCTTACAGGGTTTCCACGTACAAATATTGGTGTCATGTGTTGTGGATGACTTTGTGTTTATGTTTCATGCATTAATCTTTATCGGTATAGCAATTAACTATTAACACTGTCTACCGACATACTTAACTGGTTTATCAGTATTAAGCATTAAGTTGGTTAAGTTGTTTTTGGTTTGAATTTATTAGACAACTGATTCACCCCCCCTCTCAGTTGTCTTCGGGACCTAACACTATTTGCAGGATGGAATGCTTTGTCACCTTGTCCAAATCTGTGTGCCCAATGCAGAACGCAAAAAGTTGATATGGGAAGCTCACTATAGTAAGGTTGTTGGTCACTTTGGTATAGGTAAGACTACTGCTATACTTCAGAAGTATTTCTATTAGCCAAAATTACGGAATGATGTTATTTTATATATTCAAGCTTGTATCGCATGTGCTATTGCTAAGCTTGCCAATCGTAAACTTGGGCTATACTCACCACTTCCTGTTCCTGAAAAACCTTGGCACTCAGTTTCTATGGACTTTATGTCTGGTCTTCCTACCACCAAAAGAGGCTATGATTGTGTGTATATTGTGGTAGATAGGTTCTCCAAAATGGCAGTAATAGTTGCATGTAAAAAAACAATTTTTGTAGAGGACACTGCAAAGCTATTCTTTGAATACATTTGGGTTCATTTTGGTCTACCGAATACCATTATCTCGGATAGGGACAACAGGTTTCTTAGTATGTTCTGGTCTACACTATGGGAAACGATGAACACAAAATTAACAAAGTCTACTATTTTCCACCCTCAAACAGATGGCCAAATAGAGGTAGTGAATCAGATGATCATACACATCCTACGGATGTACCACTCAAAACATCCCCGCACATGGGATGAAAGTCTTCCATATGTTCACCATAGCTACAACAAGGCAATTCACAGTTCAACTGGCCACAACCCATTTGAGGTTTGTCTTGGTTATTAGCCACTTGCACTCATGGACGTTGCCATACCACTTATTCAACCTGATCTAGTTCCACGTGTTGGTAAGGAGGAAGATAAGGCAACCCAGTTCATCGATAGAATTCATCATCTACAACAAGAAGTTCATGAAATTTTGGAACACACCAATAAGAAGTATAAGGAGAGACATGATGAGCATCGTACTCCTCATAATTTTCAAGTCGGGGACAAGGTGTGGTTGCATATCCAGAAGGAACGATTGTAGGGTGCCAATAGGAAGCTTCATCTTCTACGTTATGGGCCATACACCATCATCAAGCAAGTTGGTGATAATGCTTTTGAGCTTAATTTACCTCCATTTCTGGGTCTTCATCCAGTCTTCAATGTGGAACTCTTGAAACCATATTTTCCTCCACTATTAGATGTTGCAGATGTGGCGGAAACAATATCCACTACAGAATTGAATCCAAATGCAGCTACCCCATTCCAATGCGATCATATTGTGGACACCATGGTGAAAACACTCAAACAACAACAGATTTACTTGTAGAAAGTGGTTCGAGCAGGGCAGATTGCAAAACAAGGAAAGTGGTTTACCAGAGAGCGGCTTCAAGAACGTTTTGCTCATCTCATTCAAAGTGTTGATGCAATGGGGCCCATTGGTTTCCAAGGAGGAAGTAATGATCAGAAGAAAATTTGAAATAGTTGAAAAAAATATTTTCATATTTTTTATAGTTTGTCTATACGTTAGTAATTGGCATTTTTGAAGGCCTTAGGGCATTTTTAGCCCTTTAAAAAAGTATGCTCTTTTAGAATCTCGTCTACAACTCTTGGAGACCTTTCCAACGAGTTAAACGACTTGTAATTTCGAGTCCCGTGCAGAAAGTTATCCCTAGTTAAAGTTAGGACAAATTTTATATAGTTTTTTGAAAAATTACATAGTTTTAGATTTTATTATGTAATAAACAAATGTGACTGTTGGACTTCGATTCTCAAGGGGTTTTTGTGACCCTTGGAATCTCATGAACTTCTATATGTTGGATTTTCGAATGGAATAGATTACTTTTTGGCCTGCTTCAATTCTATGCTTTTTGGTTCTTGTAAACAGAATTTACAATACCGCAGGTTCTCACTCAGGTATTGTCATCCGAATCCATAATTTGGATCAATTCCATAGGTTAGTAACCATCTTACATAATGAAATAGAGTTGGAATTTTGGAGAATTGAATAAAAACGAAATTAATAAACACCATAGAAAAGAAGATGTGAAATTTAATGTGGAGAAATCCTTTGTGAGTACCTTATCAAACAGTATGATAAGTGCACACCAATAGTTCAAATTATTTTTATAATTGATGTTTAGTTTGTATAATTATTTGATATATTGAAATAATTTCTGAAGATCAATTACAACTCCCTACTATAAATTTTTAGTCATGAATATGAGAATAAAACTCTCATAATTAAAATCAAATCCTTTAGTTAAAATACACCACACGCAAAGCAAATAGAATTTTGTTCAAGAAATCCACATGTCGGCGTACACACTCTTTCTGTAAAAAAAATTGTTCAATGGAATTTAATACGTATTTGATAATTAAGAAAATGTAATATGGGTTTATGTTCAAGGGCAGTAGAGGGCATACATGGTAGCAATCTCCCATGATTGGACATATAAAAAATAAATACTCTTTTGAATTACGACATTTGACGACATATAAAAAATAAATACTTTTGACTTACGACATTTGACATAACGTGTTCAAGAAAAAATAGAGAATAATAATGTGAATTCTATTTATCAATTTTTTTAATATATACTTTGGATCACATACATCTTTCTTATCTATTTAGCAGAATGCATTTAATAGTATTAATCGTCGATGGCTTAACACTTTTTGTGCCAATAGATGCTACGTTTGGAAGTGGAGAACATGCGAAAGAGGATTACTTTTTTAGAAAAAACATACAAGTAAGAATTTAGAATTAATTTTATGTTGAAAATTGTATATTTATGTCATAGGTTTCAAATTATAACAAATCTTTTTACGTAGTTTTCTAATAAGATTAGAAATATTTTAATGATAAGAAATACTATTCTATTGAAATAGACATATGATTGGTGAAGATTTGGAATCGTCAAATTTTAAGGAGCTGCAATGTCTTGAGAAGCACATGAGTTTGGGTGCTAGAAGGATATGGACCAGAAAGGTAATTATAACCACTTTTAGATTTAGTTTAATATTTCGTAAATTTCTCCATTTATGATTTAAGTTCTATATTTACTTTCATCAAAGAGACATAATTCTAGATTAGTATTATGCATACTTCTTTGAATATTTTCTCTTTTGTAGGAAAAAGTATTCAAAAATATGAAATTGAGTTATAATATGATTTTCATGCATTAATTTCAATCAAAATTACATTATCTTATTGAGAGCATGCTATTTGAAATTGCAGGAAAAAATGTCACTAGAGCATATTCGATCTCTAAAAATGAAGGTATAATATAATTTTCATTTGAATAAAATCTTATACTTCATTATTTTAATTTAATATGAACTGTTATTTTGTATCAATTAAATAAACATAAATCATATATATTTTGTCTAAAAAATGTTACATAAGTCATTGGATTTTAAACTACAACTAGACTCAGCCTCTAATGGTACTATATGGGTGATCCTACAATATTGAGTTACATGTTTTGATACATCCTGATTTTTCCCGAAATCTCACATTTTAAAAAAAGTATAATGATTTAGACCTTTTGACGTCTCATTTCAAGAAATTAATTTAAGAGAGTTAGATCAAAGCCTCTTAGATCAAACTCCATTGGATAGAACCTCTCTACTCTTAATACCTGCAATGGAGTCTCTTACACATCTATCAAAATGTTGACACAAAACCACTTTTACATTGGCTCTTTGGGCATCAAATGAGCTCATTTAGAAGTTTTGTTTTGTAAGAATGTAGTCCTTGTTATAAGCCACAAAGAGTTTTAATATATTAAATTTCATTAATATATTTATTTTTTATTTCTATGAATGTAAGTTTTTCATCGAATATTAAGGACTGTGTTTGCGCATGTGGAAAAAATGAAAAATAGAGAAAAAATTATATAAAATATCTTTTCCATAGGTATTGATAGCCTTATTTCAACACAAAAAAGAAGTTGATTCAAATGGATACAAAAAAGATACACAATAGAATGCACCTATGTCCAAATTACAATTACTCACATTAAAAATTAACTAAAAAATATATATGTAACATAAAATTATGAAAAATTATCTATCCACTAGATATTGGTGTGACAAATTTGAATTTAATTCTTGCTATAAAAAATATTATGCACTACACAATAAATGTCACTTTTGAAAAATTTTGATTACTATAAATAGCAAGTTATTAAAAGTTACGTAAAAATATGGACAATTCATTTCTAGTTTTAAAAAATAGTAAGTTATTAAAAGTTACATAAAAATATGGAAAATTCATTTCTAATTTAAAAAAAGAAAATATTTAGAACCTACATGAAAAATCTCAAACGTTGATTTTAGTGTCAAGTTTGACCAAAAAGTGTAACCCAATATTATGGGATCACCCATAGGATATCAAATAATTCTTTCCCTACTAGTGGCTTGATCTTGTGTCTTTTTCCTTTCTTATGAAAACTGAATTTAATATCTTACTTTGATGAGATTAAATTTTGGTATTTCATCGAGCTTAAAGTAAGCCTCTTGTTGTGTACGTAATTTATGTAGGAAGAGATAAATGACAAAATTATGCAAGATGCTTGAATGTTTTGATATGGATGGTATTTAACTTTAAGTATAGATTCATAGGTAGAAAACTTAAAATATTTGGACACAAGTTGATAGGGAATTATCATTTTTTCAAATTTAGTCTTGCAACATGATATTAAGATAAATTTTGAGGAGGACAAGATCACATCTATATTTTTTTTTCAACAAATATAATTCCACCCATGATATCAAATAAGGTGGGGGAATAGGTAAAATATGAGTTAAGTACAAACTACAGTGGTGAATTTGATAAAAAAAGGCTTTGGAAGAGACTAAATTTAGTAACCTAGTGAACTATATTCCATAAAATTAAGCACTAGGTTGTCACGCATAAATGAAAAGGCTAAAGTTAGTAAAAAACACATAGAGATGAGTGTGAAGTATGCACTTTTTTTCTCCATATTTTCTTCTCATTTGTATATATGTAGGAACCAAGTATCCTAAATTAATATAGGACTAAGTAAAGTACCAAGCATGTTTCAAATTAATATACATTTGGAAGATGATTGTTTCTTTCTCTATGTTTTTCCATGAGTCTAGATCTCAAAAATTCCACACATGGGTACAATAAAGCATGAGCAAGACAATAGTAACCATAAAAAGACATACACATCACAATGTATGTGTGCTTGAATTCAACATATTATCTCATTTTGAAAAATAAATGATAGGGGAGGACAAATGAAGATGTTGTTAACAGGGCCCTAATAAAGACATGCGAATAATATGTGAAGTGAGAAAGCATCAGGTTTCTAGAGTTGTTGAAGGGTTAGTATTGGTGTGGTCCCTAGTTCTTTACATAAGACACATAGAGAAATGTTGTTAGCTTAGTGTGTGAAATTTATAATGTTAAGAACATGGATTTATAAATTGCCTAAACAGAAAGGCTTTCTGTCTAACCTTTCCACCATTTAGGATGACACCTCAAGTGTTAAAGATAATTTATGTTGGTGTAATAATCTTAAAACATGTCTTGTGTGATATAAGCATTAAAGAGATGGATTTATGTATAAGTGTACCTTTTATAAGTAAGATAATGTGTTATTATATGAATATTATCTTAAGAAACATACAACTAGAGATATCATATAAAAATATGATCACAAATTTATGATGGTCTATTCTTTAGATTTCTTTTCAAAAGAGGAAAAAAAAATCACCATAAGGGTGGTGTAGGTGCCAAGTTGAGAAAAGTAGTAAGTTCCATAGAATTTAATCAATATTTATATAAAAGAAAAATATATAACTAAGAGGAGCCTAAATTACCGGGGACATGTACCTAGATAAAATTGCTTTGTTCGGGGGTGGAAACTCCTGAGAGGTGTGGGGACACCTTTGAAGTGTCCCCAACCATCCCCCAAAAGTGAAATTTATTTGTAATTGTTTTAGGTACATCCCTAAATACATAAAAAATATAGTCCAACGTCCATTGATCGTCCCAAGGACAACTAGCCATCCCCTATGCCACAATAAGGAAAAAGTGGTTCATAAGTAATAAAAAATAGGGATGTGGGGGCCAAATACGCTGCCCAAATTTTTCAAATGCATTCTATTTAACTTTGTTGGCAATTAACTATAAAAGAAAACAATATTTTTCCCACACCTTGTGAATCCAAAACTGTCTAATTGTGAGGTTGGTTTTTCTAAATCAATTTTCTGATCATAACTAGTAATGTATAAGTATATTGAATGTCTCAAGGTCTTGTTACCAGCCAGTAGAGTGTTTGCTAAAATTTAAAAATATATTTTTTTAATCACATCTAAATTTATCTACGATAAGTTTGAATAGTTTTAATCTTGGTGTTTGATCAAAGTGTAAATATTATATGAACAGATTAAATCTATGTTTTTTAGGTCCTTGGATACCTTAATTGATTTTGTGGTTAAGTGTTGCAGTAAGGAAAAGGTTGTCATTTAGTTGGTTTCGCATTTTTCTTGTGTTAGATTCTTATTGTGATTTTATATGATAGATATTCAATTATTGGCTTGTGGCATCTCTTACTTAGCATGGTAATGAGTTCAATGTATTTTATGTGTAGTTGTTTTAGAAAACTATGATTTTTTAGATGGAGATGACTAGGAATACACTCATCTAGATTCTCTATATTTTAAAAATTTTCTTATTTTTAATATTTGTTTCCTACCATCTCCTAAAAAATGTCCCCATCCTATCCTCGTCCTTGAAATGTGTCCCTCATTCCTACTCTATCTCATCCAAAAAATCTGGAGTCAAATAGAGAGGAGTATAACAATCAAGACATAAAGAAACGTTCTGATGTGTAGCTTATAAAAGAAAGAGATAGGAGAAAGAATAAAGTAAATATTCTCAAGAGAAAGTGTATTAAAATAAATATAAGGAGAAAATAATGACATGATGAAATGGGTGATGAGCGCACAAATAATTTTGGGAGGTGCGAGTGGGGGGGGGGGGGGCGCGGTGGTGAATAAGTATAATGCAACTTTACTTATTAACCAATTAACAATGATAGAATAAAAAATAATAGAAACATATAACATCCACATAAGAGAGAAAGCAAGTTTTATGTGGAAACAATGGTGAAGGATTCCTTGGATCTACTATCCAAATCTAGTTTCATAAGAAATAATAAAATCCCCACTTATAGAATTTACAACCACCAACCTCCTAGATACACAAGTGCCCACTATTGAAAATCAAATCAGAAAGAGAGATCAATTTCATCTTCTCTCAAGAAGCTCAAACCTTAGGGATACAAGATTTCATCTCCTAGTGTAGCTTCTTCAACAAATGATGAACACTTTTCTCTTCTCTACTTTTCTTTACTCCACTCTTCTCTACTTTTGATATGTATTAATTTTTCTATTATTTTTTCTACTACATGACTAATTTTATATTTTATAAAAAAACACATCACTTAATTATAGAGAGAATTAATCATTAAAATGATTAAATCAATTCATAGAAACATGTATGATGTCGACCGATAGAGATAATTTAAAAATAAATTTATTAAACACTTGATTTAGCCATTGCAAAATAAATGGCTATGCAGAAATTAGGGCATTGTAGATTGAGGTTTAGTCATATTGCATTTACTAGAATGAATGAAAATAGTGAATAGTGAAGATTCGTTAAGGGTCATAGGTCAAAGCTTCTTCACACGTCTTCTATTATTAACCAAACATATTAATTGGACATGCCAATCATTAATCACCGAGAGGATAGACCATTTTAGTGGTTGGAAATCTGAGGTTCACCTTAACCTCGACAAACTTAACACTTGGAAGAGTCGATCATCAATAGGATAGACCTTTGTTGATGTTAGGGCTTGGAGGTTCTCTTTAACCTTTACAAACTTAACACTTAGTTCAAAGACCGAATCATCATCTTGTTAAGCTCACATATATACTAAGAGGGGGGTGAATCTGTATATACCAAATTTAACTTCAAATCCAGTGTAACATTAGAATCATTATTGTATCTCACTATAACATTAAAGAAGTTTAGAAAGAGCTAAACACAATTAAACATCAACACATGATAACACTAGATATACATGGAAAACCAGAAGGAAAAATTAACATTGAGAATAGCTGCTTCGTTCTACAAGCCAAATTCATCCTCACAAAGATAATAAAGAACTTACAATATTTTGTATGCACCAACCCATTGTTGGCAATAGACACTCATCTGGTGACTTTCGGTAGTTGCTTATTGGTCTAGGGTTGTCATTGATGGCAACTCTTCTTGATGATTCGATCCGACGATCGTGATTCATCGTATCCGGAAGCAGGAGTTAACAAGTAAAACAGGGCTATCTTGGTAATGTTTTGGTTTGGAATGACTTCCGATGATTGTGGTCATTTTGGTGGTTGATCTTGTGTTTTTGGTGAATGGGAAGATCCTTAGGAAGCATGTGATCATGCTCTTTTGGTCTAGTGCTATGTTTTGTTCGAGATTGAAGCCAACTTGGAGCTACACGTTACACTTCTTGAAGACGACTTGGAAGAGATTATTTTTATGTAAAGACCGGATATATAAGATCGAATTGGAGATTGGTTTTTGGTGTAATATAATTATGGTTATCTGTTTTGGTGCGATTGAGCACAGTGTCACGTGCGTATTTGGTTTACAGATAATCTGGTAGCTGACTGAGACAAAGATATAGTATTTGTAGAGCGAGGACAGTCAGAGATCTAGTGCTTAACCATAACTCATTCTTGCATTGTCAGATGCTATCTCAGAGTTCATTTCATTGCAATCAAATTGTAAGTCGGTGAGACTTCCCTGAAGGTTGTAGCCTTTCGGGTCATTGTAATTGAGCAGTGAGCCTAAATGCAAGTGCATTCCCCATCTATGTAATATTTATGTATTCCTGGCCATAGTATATGAATATTGTGGGCTCCAGCCCCACCGTGGTTTTTCCCTTTTCGGGTTTCCACGTCAAAATTTCGGTGTTGTGGATCTGTGGTTTATTTATTGCATGTTTATGCTCTTTTTTGTTATGCATTGCTAACCGGTGGATAAAGAATTAGTTTGTGGATATTATTTTCGACAGATCATTGATTCACGCCCCCTCTTAGTGATCTCTAATTATAACTGTTACTGAATTTTCATAATAATTACAATTTAATGGAAAATTCAAGTACCTAGGCAAAGATTACAGTTACATGAAAAAAATTTCAGAAAATCTTTCAATTGTTTTCAATTTATTATATTTCATACAGTTGAAAAGATTAAGAGAAAGTAATCTGCAAAATAAATGTTTCTCTCACACAAGACCGTGAGAGTGATCTTTATTTTCCTATGTTTAGAGGAGATAAGAAGGGAACCAGCCATTGCCTGGGGGTATATGGCTAACATAAGTCTGTTTCTGAACTTGTAGGTTTGCATTCCCGACATCTTTTGGCCTCCAGTCACCTCCTTGTCCTGAAAAAAGTCAAAAAAGTGGTTTGGGTTAGATCCAAGGGATCCAAGCAATGACTAATTTCCTACTAATCTTGCCTATACATTTGTAATATTCAATCATGATCCCTTTTTGACAAAAAAATAAACATCATGGAAAACCAAGAGGAAAAGGTCATTCGCATTGCTTTGGAGAATCATTGTTTTTCTGACTGTTTGTTTAATGTGCAGAAACAGGTAATCCAAAATTGCAGATTTCAGAGGTTTCATTTATGAGTGGGATTAAATGAGGCTCCCACAAGGGTTGAGCCCATCTCATAGAAACTATATGATTGTTCAGAGTGTATTTGTAGATATATATAGGATGTACTGTGGAGAAGATCTTTGATTCCAAGACAGGAAGGGGAGGAAGCATAAGATGGGATAAAGGCATCATTAATCCAAACAGACCACAACTGATGAAGTTTTCAGCTTGGTCCAACGGTGTAATGGTTTTGTGATGGGGTTTTCTCATTTTCATTTTTATTTTTCCCATGAATTCATTGCAAATTCAAACCAACAGAAGGAATGCTACAAATATGTGAAGAAAGTGGGACAGACATAGCACAAGCTGTGCGAAAGGAAATATGCCAACAAAAAATATAAATTCAGTACAGATTGTAGAAATTCCAAAGTTCAAAAAACTATATACATCTGCATGTGCATGAAAAACCACCAGCATTGTTTCATTCAACAAAAAATTACAGAGATTTCTTCTTCAGATATACAATAAAAAAAATAAAAAATAGAAAGTTGCAGAGAGGGTTTCGTAAAAATGCAAATTGCAGAAATTCCAGAGTTCTGTGCGTAAAAAGCCATCAACATTTCGTGAAGGAGAAATTTCTAGAGATACAGTGAATGAAACCCCATTGGCGCCGTTTCCCGTTTTTGCATTTCAAAGCAAAAAAATGGCAGAGATTTCTTCAAAATATAAATAGAGTTTTCCTTCTTTCGAAAAATGAAAAGAAAATTACAAATGTTGTCCGAATTGAAAGAAATTCCCCAGAAAATGGAAAAACTATATACAACTGCCTGTGCATGAAAAACCACTAGCATTATTTCATTCAACAAAAAAATACAAAGATTTCTCCCTAAAAAATGCAAAGTTTTCCTTCTTGTCTTAAGAAATATGCAAGCAAAACCTACAAATTCTATTTGAATTGCAGAGATACATGAAACGTGAGAGGACGTGAAGGATATTTGTGCAAAATTCTTTGAAAAGCAGAGATTTATTCTTGAAAAAATGCAGGCTTTTTAAATGCAAGCAAAAATAAAAAAATTACAAAGATTGTAGAGATACAGGAAACGTGAGAGTTTCGTGAAGGGAAAAAATGGCAGAGATTTCTTCTTCGAAATACTATCAAAACTCATTCGAAATGCCGAGTTTATAGTTGAAAAACAGTAAAAATGTAAAATGTCTCCGAAAATATGCAATCTGAAGGAAATACCTCTCATTTTTTTGCAAATGAAGAAATGCCATGGTTTTTAAAGAAAACCCTATGAATTCCAAGAGTGGAGCAGACTGAATCAAGTCTCAGAGAACTGCTGAAGAGAAGGAGTCATCACACAACTTCCATTTTTCATCTTCGGTCCAAAACCCTAACAGTTCGGCAGAATACCTCTTCACCGAAAGTTACAAATGCAAATGAATAATAATGTTCAAGTTGCTGCTGATATTGTTGGCATTATAACAGACAAGGGAGATTGTTGGCATTTCAATAAGGATATTGAGAAGGTTGTTGATGATTATGGATATAACTGCTAAAGGATGTTTACTGTCTTAATATTATTATTTTGTCATTGATGTCAATAAATTGATTTTCTAATTCAGTATGATGTCGCCATATCTTGAGAAGTATGAACTGATGAGTATATAGATGTCGCTAAAAGACACAGAAAGAATGTGATGAATAAGGGGAGGAATAAGTTATTCAATGGGCAACTATTACCGAGTTAGACAATGATGAGATCATGATGTTTAGATTGTTTTGATATCCTACATATGTTATTGATTGTAAGGTTAATACTATACTATGTTACTGAGCAAAGAACCTAGTCAGTAAACCCTAAGGTTATCGCTATCGGTTAATGAAGGCAGTATGTCTACCGAGTGAAGTTCAGTATTTACCGAGTTGCAACCGAGTAATAACAGAATGCATTGAATGAATAAAAGCATTATTTAATGAAGGAAGCTGATGAGCTGGTTATGATTAAATGATTGGTATGTCGTGAATGAAGTTTGTTAAAGAATCTATGGCAAAGGAAAATCGGCAGGAAGATCTACATTGCAGATTGAACCGCTATACCCTAGCACAAGTTCCAAGAAATGTATGCAAGTTCCAAGGCGGGGTAAAACATTTTCAGATCGAAGGATACATTGAACCTGGTCAAGTTTGAAGATCTGATGGCTATGATTGATCATAGGAAATGTGATCAAGGAGATTAAGCGGTTGGCAAATTGTTTATAAATAAGGAACTGTTGATAAACAATGTATGCAGGCAAGTGTATGCACACGGATGTTGCATAGTGATTACTGAGTACAGAAGCTTGAAGATCTGTTTGAATAACAGAGTATAGAGCTCAGCAGATGGACAAGATAAGTCCTATGACTAAATTGCATTGAGCAAATAAGAATTTGCTTTAGCATTTTAGATGTGAAGTTGCAGATAGATTTTTATTACTGTTATTTTGTAAAGTAACAAAAAATCTCTTAACCGAGTGGACTTAAGTCTTATTTGTAAAACCCTCTAGCAAGGTGACATTTTGATTGAGTGTTTGAAATCCTTTAACAAGGTCACTTCTAACAAGGTGAAGATCCTAATAGATCTAAGGGAAATCCCTTAATCGGGTAACATCTAGCAATGTGTTTGTAATCTTTAACAGGATTTTCTTTTAACCGAGCATACTCTAGCAGAGTATATTTCTTAGTGGGTCCGAAATCCCACAGTGGTTTTTCCTTATTTGGGTTTCCACGTTAAATCTGGTGTTATAAGTGTTATGATGTTTATGTGCCTATGAGTTTGAATGTTTAGTAGTTTTGGTTATATTGCTGAAGTATATGTTACCGAGGTTGAATCTGTTGTTTTTATGGAAGATTAAGTTTGTATGATTCACCCCCCCCCTCTCATTTTATTAGCTTGGCATCTGTACTTAACATTAAGTATCAGAACTATCAGATATATTTCCCTTGCTTTGCTTTTTCCCATTTTTATGGGATTGTATTTCATTTATCTAATACAAAGTAATGCATACATGGTGGTCGAGTTTCCCCAAACTCCCACTTATGTTATGAAGTATCATTGCCTAGCCGTGGGGAGGCTTTAAAACCCCTAAGTCTTTTAAAGACTTATATATTTAAAGAAAGATGTAAATTAATTTTTAATAATTAGTTATTATATGAATGTTGTAAAAAATTATATTTCTTAGCAACATTAAATAATAATTAATTATTCAAATTAATTATTTTTTGTATATAGAAAATTTCCTAGCACCATATTCTATAAGGAAATTATTTTTTTGCATCATTTTAGCCTTTTGGATTCAATATTTTTCACCCATCGACACATTGAAACTATAAAATGAATATTCTAATTGGATTATTTGTAAATCCAATTAGTTTTTATTATTTGTGTCTTTAATGTTTATTTCCATTATGCATATGGAGGGAAAAAATTAAATCCAAAAGAGGGAAAGTTATCTCATGAGTTTGGGGTCGTATTTGAGCTTAAGGTGCAGTTGTCCATGAGTTTGTGCCAGTTCTCTAGTAGTTAAGACTTGATTTTGAGTGTTTCATGGGTCAACCTTCAGTTGACCAAGAGTTTACACTAGATTTCACACATTTATGTAGAATTTGAAGCCTTTTTGGGGGGGGGTTTCTTTCTCTACTCAGATTTTGGAGATATTTTTGACTTGGAGATCACTTTTGTATGTTTTCGGTTGACTTGCAGTCATCTTATCCTTGCCTTTGGAAGGCATTTTTTATAAAGGAAGCAAGGATTTCATTAGAGGAGGTTCGGGATTTTTTTCTCAAGTTTGGCAGAGATTTCTTTCTTGTAACCCATTTACAGTTTTGACAATGAATTCAATAAAATATTAGTTTATGCCTTCACATTTCTGTGCTTATTTTTCATTGTGTGATTGAGAGTAATTATCATATTGTGTTATTCATCAAATAACCTTTTTGAAATTTCTATCTCATGCATGAATCACAGGTTATGCATTGCGATTTTTCAGTTTAATTGTTTGAGAAGGTCATTTCCTTTCAATTTTTTTCTGAGTAAAGATCTTTTGCATGAAACATTTTTTGTGGTATAGATTCAGAGATGTTATGCGTGTAAAATAGGTGGCTTTAGAAGAGTTTCTCTATCATTTTTTCAGATCATATGGTGTATCACTCTATTTAGGTTGTTAATTTCCTTTCCATCTTTATTTTTTTCCCTTTCCCTTTTCACAAAAAAGCTTTTTTCCAAGGTCTTGTTAGAATAGGTGATCCATCAGTATCAGGAACGGGCCTATCCGGAGGTCCAATCATACCAATAGTTTACCCACAGACTTATGATTGTTCCCATGTTATCCCAAAGTGCTGGGTTTTAATAACTTAGTTTTCGGGTGCACTTTTGGGCCTTAACAATAACACTTGGTATCAGAGCCTAGTTCCTCTGAGGAAGCTTATCCGCTTGAGGAAGATCCGGGAGATTGATTCTATGGATTCCGGTTTTCAGAGACAACTCAATGTGGCACATGAGGATCTTGATGCAACTAGAAATGAGATATGTACCCTGAAGAAGAACTGGAATGTTGTTGATGAATTCATTAGTGAGCTGAAGGATCAAGCAAGTGTCTGCAGAGAGAAGAGGAAGGAATTGATGGACAAGTTGAAGGAGAAAGAAGATCAGATCATGGAATATAAGGACAAAGTTGATGAAGTTAACAAGCTTGAGAGAGAAAATGTTGCCTTGAAGAATGAGATGCAATCCATTGTAATGAGGCTGACCAAGGAAATTGAGGAATGGAAGAAGAATGAAGAGAATCTTGCACAATCATTGAAGGTTAAGAGTTGATGAATGCTTCAGGCTTACCTATGAGAATGATCAATTGAAGCTTGAGTTGACACAATCAAGGAATATTGGTCAAGAACTTGAAAGACAGATTGCTACCTTGAGAGATGAATTTGCTACTGCTAATGAGTACAAAGACAAATTCAAAGCTAGCTCAGCAAGGCTTGATGAGATGCTGGAAAGTCAGAGGCATGGAAAGGATATGTGAGGCCTAGGATTTGAGAAAGGTGAATCGTCTGAATCAGGACAAGGCAATGCAAAACCTGATCAAAAGAAGAGCAAGAATTCTCCAGTAAGACAACCTAATGCTCATAAATTCAATGGTAGATGTTTTACTTGCAATAAGTTTGGTCATATGGCAAGTCAGTGTTGAAGTAGGATGAATAATGGAATTATGAACAGTAACACTATGATGAACAATATGAATAATATTCCTACCTTTACCGGTCAATGTTTCATATGCAATAACTTTGGACACAAGTCAAATGTGTAGAGCAGTAATGAATAACTTTCAGAATAAAAGATGCTATGCTTGTGAAATATTTGGACATATTGCTAATCAGTGCAGGACAAGACCAAATCAGATGAACTTCAAACATATGCAGAATAATGTTATTTGCAAAGCATGCATCAAAACCAGTCGCATTGCAAAGTAGTATAGAAGCAAAAATAGTGCTCGAGTAGACAAGAACAAATCAGATTAAAAGGGAAACGAAAAGGTAGATGAGATCAGAGATCAACATAAGAAGATGTGGGTAAAGAAGGATGAATCTAAGGCAGATAATGGATCTGTACCTGAATCCGATGCAGGACCTTCACCCGGTAGCTAGGGCTTTTGGCCTTAGGGGGAGGCAAAGCAAATTCATGCAAATATTTAGTACCCTTGATGAGATCTATAGTCAATGGATTACAGATGGAAGAAATTGAATTTCAGTTGATATCCGGGATTCAGATGGGTGATTTCGGCATCCAGTAGTTAAACAGGTCATCCAGTTGGATATCTAAGGCGCATTTATTTCAAAATGAAATTAGGGCTTGTAAAGATAAAAGGACAAATACGAGGGTTATTATTCACTTTGCGAATAGTGTTTTTGAGCTGCAGAACCAAATGACCAAGGCTTCCAGGTGATCAGTGAGCTAAAAGTGATCCGGCGACTGATCTAGGGCATTCGACAATTAGTTGAGGTATTTTTTGAAGAGCATTTCTGAGTTTGGTTTTTTGAAAATTTGAAATGGCATCCTCATCCTCCATTGCTACTCCACTGGTTGTTGAGATCAAGGATAGACCCCGTCTTGTGTTTAAGAAGCACCCTTACAAATCCATGAAGGTCGACTCAGTTGGAGCCTTCTCATCCATTCTGCATGAAGTTTTGTATATAGATGATGTACGAGCCTAGATTCACTATGAGATCAAAGAAACTAGCACTAAGGATATCTTGGACCTATATACCGACAGCATCATGGATGAAATTGACAACCCTAAGCCAAAATTTATGCAATTGCAGAGAAAGGGTTTTACTCAGTTTGTGAAATTTACGTCATTCGATAAAAATGAATGGGTGAGGTATGTATTG
Source organism: Cryptomeria japonica (assembly GCF_030272615.1). Lineage (NCBI taxonomy): Eukaryota > Viridiplantae > Streptophyta > Pinopsida > Cupressales > Cupressaceae > Cryptomeria > Cryptomeria japonica. Next base: position 55,735,038 of record NC_081407.1, on the reverse strand, counting down.
AAGAGAATTAATGCATAATTTATATGTCTAGACCAACCCTATAAAATCAGTTCAGAAGCAATTAGGGTGGTAACTTGTTTGAATCAAACCGGTGACAAGACAGGGTTACTCAAAGTCACAAACCCTACCGTCAACAAGTTAACCAGTGCAGAGTTTTATGGCAATGAAGATCAACACAATCAAGGAAGATGATGTTAAGTTTGCTACAATGGTAATTGGTTACAAGGTATGTCAATCTAATCGACTGAATTTTATATCCGGCATTGCCATCCATGCGGCCTACTAGATGGTTAAGGAAGATGCTCATTATGATATGTGTGGTGTTCTGTTGGAGGAATTGAAGATAAATTTGAAGAAAATTAAGCAAGATAAAAAGTATGTCTTCAGATTTGGTTCCTTGGTTATCTGTCTGACACTTTACTTCATGAATCAGATCCCCAAAACTAGTAGTGCAGTGGGATTTTGACAGACCAGTGGCCCAACAGATTAAGCAGGGTCTTGGCAGACTTGGTAACAAAGACAATAAAAATGCTGCATTATGGGCATTCTTCAAGACCTTTCAGGACAAGATGAAATAGAGTCAAAATCCCCAAGGAAATTGTGAAGAAATATGAAGGGACAATCTGTTTCATGGTAAATAAAGATGAATGTCTCATGGAATTTGTTCAACCCCAGACAGTGTGGATAATGCCTATGGGCCGAGGTTGGTGCAAGGACTTTGGATGCTTAGGCACAACACCTGCTTAACGCTCTAGTGGATGCTAAAGAAGAAAGGTTAAAAAATTGCAAGGAAAAATCAATGGAATTGCACACCAAGTTCACCGAACCGGCTAGGAAAAGAAGTTCCCAAGATAGTAGAAGAAATGCTTGTTGAGGAAGGTCACCCTCAAGAGAAAGTCAGGGCTACAAGAGTTACAAGGGATGCAGTTGAAAAAGTGAAGAAACAAAAGATTGCACCTACTCCAGTCAAAGTGAAGGTGACAGGGTCCTCTCCCGCTCTGGTGAAGACACCTCCTACTGAATCAGAACCCTCCAGTTCATCTACAAAAGGGAAAGGTGTTCTGAGGAAGAAGCAAAAACCCCAAAGGAAGTATGTGGCAGTTTCTCTGGTGGCATCTAAAATGGATTCAAATGCGGACATTCCAAAGGTGCAAAAGAAAGGAGAGTTTGCAAGAGTAATTCGGAAACCCTAATCTGGTGCTGAGAGGAAAGGGCTAGAGGAGAAGAAGGCAAAGTCTAATCCTCTACGGGAAAGCAAGCCTAAGCGAGGAAAGAAGATAAAATTTGACTTGGATGAGGCAATAGAATCTAGTAAGATGAAGACTACCCAAACAGAGTAACATATTATTCCTTCTTTGTCTACTCAAGAGTTAATTGATGAAATTATTAAAGATGGAAATTTGAAGAACATTTCTGTATATTATGAAAATATGGATGATAAGGATAAGAGATAGATTGAGGAAGCTGTAGTTTTGTACTTGGATGTATTTAGTAAAGCATTGATTGAATTAGAAAAATATCTTCCAAAAGATTTGTACAGTTTAATTGACGCTAGGAGAAAACCTGCTAGTCAAATGGATAGAGAAATAAAGGAGAGTGAACTGGTCAATCAGTGCACGAGTACCACTATTGAGGAAATTGATAGATTAATTTTGTTAGCGACTAGAAAGGAATTTAGGAGCAAGCACAGAGTCAATAGCTTGATGGTTGGCCGAGTTGGAGAAATAAGGAGAGAAACCAGTGCAATCTTGAAGAAGTTTCTAACTTAGAACTGGCTAGTAGAAATTGTTTCACAAGATGAAGCCACTTAGTCAGAAAATCCTCTGGTAAATGATGTAAATGAGGTCACTCAGGATGTTGCAGAGCAACAAATTTTGGATTATGTAGAGGTTGAGCCTGTTAAGGAGAATGTTAAATCAACTAAGGTAGAGGATGGTGCACCAAATGGTGACACCGGTGCACAAGAGGCACCCAAAGAAGACAAAACCAGACAGGATGCGGCTGAGAATAAGGTAGAAGAAAAACAGGAGGAATCGGATAAAGGGAAGGGTAAGGTAACGGAAACTCCGATTCTAATGGAAATTGACACATAAAAAATTCAAAGCCAAGGGAGCTTTCCACAGTTTAATATTAGTTTTGACAAACCATTCAATCAGATGTCTTTGACAGAAAGGATGATTGCTGCTGTTGCTCTCCAAGCACAAGCTAGTCAGGAGTTAGCACAATCTAAATCAGAAGAGAAGAGACTCATTGAGAAAACAGTTTCAGTTTTGAAACATATGGTACCAGAACTACAACTTGATGCTGATGACAGTTCATCTGGTAAGCTTCCAAACTTGATAGATCATATATCCACTCAGTTTGATTCTTTGACCAAGGCATCAGCCAGGCAGGCTATGGAGAAATTTAAAGATGCCAAAATTCAAACATTTTTGCAAATGATCAGCAATGATAAGGCTCAACTTGAAAAGGAATTAAAACTAATTGATGAGGTCTTAGTGGAAGGTAGTAAAATTTATAAGTCTTGTCTAGTTTTGACAAATTTTACTAGTGAAATAGATAAGCAAATAGATAATTGTAGAGGTCAATTAGCTTAGATTTCTTAGGCTTGTGATCCTATAGCTAACTTAATCGACAGTATTGAAGGCCAAATTTTGACTATTATGGAGCATATTAGAAATTTTGAGAAGGAGAAGGAGAGAATGGTTAGGTAGATAGGTGAACTCCGGAATCTAATTAGTCCCCGGTTAGACACCTTAGTGTACCATAGGATGGAATGTATTCAAAACATGTCTCAGGAGACTCCAACTGAGATTGCAACTATAGAATTTCATGCTTATATTTTGAATGGTTTTGTTTCAATTTTGGAGAAGTTGCGGGCAAGTTGGAACACCTATATTGGGTTCCTTAAGATGGCATATGCAGACATACTCAAGCATGTATAGATTTGATCATCTGGTATGTGTGTATATATGTACAAAATATTTTGTTGCACACCCTATCTTTGGCATTGCTGTCAAAGGGGGAGAGATGAGGCAAAAAATGTACAAGCTGATTGAGTATACAATTCACTGATGCAGATTTTTTGGTTATTGATCTAAGGGGGAGTCTTAGAATTCTTTCATTTTTTATCCGGTGTACATGCTTCATAGGTTTCAACACTTAGGCATTTTTCACAAGTGTTTCCATCAATGCCAAACGGAGAGATTGTTGGCAATTGACACTCATACAGTGACTTCTGATAGTTGCTTATTGGTCTAGGGTTGTCATTGATGGCAACTCTTCTTGGTGATTCGATCTGGGATCGTGATTCATCGTATCTAGAAGCAGGAGTTAATTGGTAAAACAAGGCTATCTCGATAATGTTTTGGTCTGGAATGACTTCCGATGATTGCGGTGATTTTGGTGGTTGATCTCGTGTTTTTGGTGAATGGTAAAATCCTTAGGAAGTGTGTGATCATACTTTATTGGTTCGGTACTATGTTTTGTTCGAGATTGAAGTCGACGTAGAGATACACGTTACACTTCTTGAAGCCAACTTGGAGGAGATTATTTTTATGTTAAGACCGGATATATAAGATCGAATTGGCGATTGGTTTTTGGTGTAATATAATTATGGTGATCTGTTTTGGTGCGATTGAGCACAGTTTCATGTGTGCATTTGGTTTATAGATAATCCGGTAGCTGACTGAGATAGAAACAAACTATTTAGAGAGCGAGGATAGTCAGAGATCTACTGCTTAAATGAAACTCATTCTTGCATTGTTAGATGCTATCTCAGAGTTCATTTCATTGTATTTTCTCATTGTAATCAAATTGTAAGTCAGTGAGACTTCCCTGAAGGTTGTAGCCTTTCGAGTCATTGTAATTGAGCAGTGAGCTCTAGGCAGTGATCCTAAATGCAAGTGCATTCCCCATCTATATAATATTTATGTACTCTTGACCATAGTATATGAATATTATGGGTTCCAGCCCCAGCATGGGTTTTCTCTTTTCTGGTTTCCACGTAAAAATTCTGGTGTTGTGGATCTGTGGTTTATTTATTGCATGTTTATGTCCTTTTCTGTTATGTATTGCAAACCACTGGATAAAGAATAAGTTTGTGGATTTGATTTCTAGCAGATCACTGATTCATCCCCCCCCTCTCAGTGATCTCTGATTCTAACACCTATAGGAATTATAACACAAGATGGAAACACCAATCGTCAATCCCTTAGCCCAAAGAACTGAGAAGGTACTCAAATTGTGATACATAAATCTCAATATCAATAAACTATATGAAAGAATTGTCATGTGGACCTTCAAAGCTTATTGTTTAATATCTTTATGATCTTCTCTACTTCAAAACATTCTCACACTACATGAGACTTGTTGAACCCAAGGTAGGACTGAGAGGGGGGGGGAGGGGTGGTGAATTAGTCTGAAACTTCAAAATAGATTAATTATAAACAACATTCAACCATTCAAAACACTATTGAGAAAAACTTAGTAACCATCAACACATGAACACTATATTTTATGTGGAAAATCTAAACTAGGAAAAACCACGATGAGAATCTAATTCACAATATGAGTAACAATGGTTACAAAGTTTTAGGCTCATTGCCAAGGAGCAACAATACCTAATGGACTTGCTAAACTAAGCCACACAACCAAAGACAAGATACAAAATAAGGACTTGCTCAATTGAGGCTCATTACTTTTGGGAAAGATACAAACATGGTGCTAGAAGACCCACTATCATATAGCAATTGAAGAAATACTAGAATTGGTATGAGAAGGATCAACTAATGTTTATTGCTTCTGAGAAAGATACACAAATGCTACTAGAAGACCCACTGTCATCCAACAACTAAAGAAATAGTAGAACTAATATGAGAAGGATCTCTTAAACATGAAATTATCTTTGAACAACATAATAAAGAAACCAATATCATGCAAAACATCTCTAAACATAGTCTCTATCTTTGCACACTATATTCCTCTTCACAAATTGACTTTCGCACATTCACAAACTCAAATCTGCTTGCACTCCTTGAATATGAGATATTGCACAAAATAAGCCACTCGGACCAAAAGTACTAAAAGTGGTACACTCCAAGAGAAAGAGGGGACCCAAATACATCATAAGACATACTTTCTGTTATCTAAAATTTCATTACCCATGTAATTTTAGCCAAAGGATGCATATTTATCAACTGATTGCATTTGCAAAAAGTACATTGCAGTGTTTAAAAAGGAAAAAAGGCTTATTTTTCATTTGTATTGAACAATGATAGATTACAAATTGAGTTCATGCATCTGAAGCATATTTATATACACTGAGTTTCTTAAAACCTCACACAAGCCGTGAGCTTAGCATTTCTATCTTTCCTACATATCCAAAACAGAAAAGGATAGAATCAAATAGTGAGTGTGAGGATAACCAGTTATTGCCTTGGGTTGCTTTGACTGGTTATTGGCTGCCCTGTTGCCCTTATGAATGTTTTCTCGATCTTCAGACTCTGAAAAACCCCTACTTTCCTGCACAAAAGAGAAGAGGTGTTAGATCCAACAGATCTAAGCAATGAAAGATTATCCTACAACATATCATTTATCATAGCCTATCATATTTCTGTTTTGAAAGGGCGAGAAAGATAAAGACACAAATCACTGCTTCAGGAGAAAGAAATGTTTATGCTAATGTGTTTGTTTCATGCGCAGATAATTAGTTACTCTAATTGGCATGTGCCCCTGACCGAGGCTCCCTTCGGGTATGAGCCCGACATACCTTTTAGAGTAACTAATCTCAGAATATCAAAGTGGAATGATGAAGAAACCAATTGAAGTATCAAAGGGACATATTTGTTTTAAATATGAAACCTTTTACTTTACTATTCATGATATGCATAAAAGGAAAACATTAATGGATAAACTGTTTTAAGGGACATATTATTTCAATGTGAAACCTTACAGTATTTAAAAGGGTCAATACCACATAATGAAGATAAACAATTCAATGCAATAGAATCAACTGGTAATGAAATGAATGTCACGAGCCCGTGCTCGAACTTCATTTTTACATAAGATCAAAATGCACAGTCAGGAGACATGAGGTAGCAATGGCATTTTATGACTAATTGGAGCAAGGAAAATCTGCACTGGTATTCAATCTATGTTGAAGTTCGGGAGAAGCTTGTAAAATGAATGCAGTTATTACAGCATACAGAGGACATGAGTACCTTCACAAACCAGTCACATTATTTTACCAAATGCAACTAACAGGTCTCCAAACGAATCATTTCACATTTGCCAGCGCACTCACAGCAAGTGCCAAGAAGGATGTTCTAAAAACATTGTCTCAAATAATAGACCTTGACTTTGGGACTGACATTGTTTCATGTGGTTTTGTAAAAGACATAGAACTGGATGAGATCTCTGGAGAGGTTTCATTTAGATTCGAGCTAACGACACCTGCGTGCCTCATCAAAGATATGTTTGAACAGCAAGCAAATGATGTAGTGGCTGCATTACCGTGTGTGCAAAAGTTGCAAGGGAGGTGTAGGTGACATACAGTTGACATTATGCCAGGTAGTTCCTTTAACGGCAACTGTGATAGTGACAACTCCTCAAAAGTTGGCATTCATTGATGTTGCGAAGGTTGAGAACTGAAAGAAATTATCAATCTGGCTCAGAATTTGGTTTTTTGTGTTAAAATGGGCAATAGATTCCAGTTCATTATAACAGATTTGAAGGATCATTTGTTTGGGTCACTTGACACTTCTTTTGCTGGAGCAGTACTTTTTGGAGTTCAAGTTGATTGGCACATAATTGTGGATGTTTTACTTGTGGCAATGATTGTTTTCTTACTTTTTCAGAAGAGTTATCATCCTGAAAAGCGTCCTCTTACACCAAAGGAAATTGATGAGCTGTGTGAGGAATGGATCCCAGAGCCACTCCATCCACCCATTACAAAGGAGATGGAATATGAACCTCCTGTTTTAGAAAGTGCATCGGGTCCACGTACCATAGTAAGTGGCAAAGAAGTTATCAATTTGACTTCAGCAAACTATCTTGGACTAACAGGGAATGAGAACATAGTGAAGCATGCAATGCATCCATTAAAAAAAATCTGCATCTAGAAGTGAAGAGTATCGGCAATTATTTCATCTTCCACCAGAGGAGGTTTTAGTGAGGGATTTCAACTGTGCAGTTCAAAAAAATATACTTCTTTAGGGTCACATGTATTTATTTGTGCGATATGTTTGTTTCTATTCCAATATATTTGGATATGAGAAAAAGAAAATAATTCCACTTCGAGACATTACCTCTTTAGAGAAGGCAAGAACGGCAGGAATCTTTCCAAATGCCATAGAGATTGTAGCATGGGGGAAAAAGCATTTTTTTGGCTCATTTTTATCTCGAGGTGAGGCTTATCGACTAACATGGATGGATGCAACATAGTGAATAACATGCAAAGTCATTTTTGAACTCTCAGGATACTCCAATAATACTTAACGGTCCAGATGGGACATTGTGTGCTCAACTGGAGGAAAATGAAACCCCACTTTTGATAACTTACCCAAATATGGACTTTGTGGGAAGAGATCTTGAGGAGACACCCCCAGAAATAGAAGAGTCCAGTAATGAAATTGTCACTGAAGATGGAGTCTGCAATGTAGTCAATGAAAAGATTTCAAAAAATTCAGTAACAAATAGACTAGAAGATTCCACTGCTGAAAAAGTATCACCAGATGTGTGCACTTCTATATGGAAAGTAGAAGACATGTATGCTCCAAAAGTACCTGAACAATTCAAGATGGTTGATGAATCAAAATTTCCGATTGATGTGAAGGAGTTTTTTCCAGCTGTTCTTTTCAAAAGATGCTACCAGTTTTGCTCAAAATTTTCATAGAAAGTGTGGAGATGAAGATTTTCAATGTACTCCATGGAATGAGGATAAACATTTTGGGCATGTTCGTGATGCCTCATTTCGACATCCTATTAAATTTTACTTTGGTTCAAAGTTCACACATTGTCAAGAAGTGCAACGGTTCAGGGTGTACAAAAACAGTCATTTGGTGGTCGAAACAAACACAGCGCGTTATTTTCCTGGTAAATATGTATGCAAAATGTAGTGTATGCAAGATGTAAAAAACGGACACAGTAAGTTTCCTGGTAAATGTGGTGCGAGCATACCTGTAGAGAACACGATTTGCATTTGGAGAGAAGACTCAGAAAGCCCAACACCCTTCGTCAATGGCGGCACCAAACCCTCGAGAACCTTCTTTGCTGTTCGCATTTTGCAAAATGAGAAATATGATGGAGTGCGAAACTTTTAGGGTTACAAAAACCCTTTGTCATTTTTTATATTCTCCCTCAAGTCCGTTGGGCTTTATTATATGCAATATAATAAAAATCAAACATATTCGATAAAATAGATGTTGATTAATATATCAAATATGTTTTATTTTTATTATATTTTTGTTTTCATTCTTGGTCAAAAAGCTGGTATTTCTTTGTAAAAGGTATTTAATTACAATGCAATTATAAATTGTAATTGAATATTATTATTCGAAATGTAAAAGGTATATCCATATGCAAGAAGGAGACTAAGTATTTTGACTTAGTTTTGAAGGAGGAGTTAATTCAGGAGAGATAAGGCTCTCATTGAAGAAGTCTTTTCAGTTTGGAGACATAAGGAGAGCATATAGGATCATGCATAACCACTTGGGAAACATTCAAAAGGAGTTGAGATAATTTTGGAAACAAGAACGTTTTTATAGGAACATGAGGTTGTTTAAAACCAAATGGAGTGAATCTAGGGAGGTTGGAGCACTTTTAGGTAAAGGGTCGAAGTTGGACTTTTCCACCATTTTGGGGAGCTTTTATTACTTGGTTAAGTGTTTTGAGGTTATTTCTAGTGATCTTTTGGGTTGGTTATTTATTAAGGAAGACTTTTCCAGGTTTATAGCCCTCTTTGGTGTCTTCTAGACTCCTCTTTTTGAGGCACTTTTCTTGCATCCGACCCAATCAGTTGGGGATTTTTGTACTTAATGCGTGAAGACACTTCATTTGGAGTTAGTTCAGATTTATGCAAGAATAGTGTTTTGAGAGACTTTTTTCTTGTCCTTAGCATTTTCTTTTGCACAGATTCTGTAACTCAGATTTGGAGATATGATATATGAAATAGCATCTTTTGGAGCGATTTTCTATGGAATCAAACCTTGTCATCCTTCCAATTTTTTGTGTACAAGCATGATTGATGAAGCTAAATTTGTGAGTTATATTACTCCTTGTTTACTTGTCTCAGTCAGTACCTTAATATAGGAACGTATGTATGTTTGCAGGTCATAGTACGTGTTTTAAAGTTCAAAATTTTTGAGTGAAACATTATTATTTCCTCATTGGTTCGTCTCAAGACCTTATTATGAAATACTTATGCAAACGTATAACAGGAAAGAAGTGTTTATCAATTAAAGTAGAATATTGCATACCGAGATCGGTTTTTATTATTTGTCTCTCACATTTTGGTGTATCACCAGGTTCTAGTTAATTTTAGTTCAGTTTTAAGTACCATTTCTGTAATTTCTTATCCTTTACCCTGCAAAGTTAGTCCAATATTAGAGAGTATCAGGTGATTATCCAATAGGAACCGGCCTAGGAACCGGAGGTTTCATTTCAAGTTGCGCATTGCCCACATGCAGAAGTGAATCCCATGTTAGGCCAGATTGCTAAACTTGTAGTTTAGTAGGGTGAAAATTTGTGCCTTAACACTTTCAAGATATATCCAATGATCTACACATTCTAACACATACTTCAAGGTCAACACCAAATGTAATGTGTAGAAAGTCATTAAAGCTTGTCAAATAGTCAGCCAAAAAGATATCTTCCGATGCAAAATACTCCATGTAGATCTCCACACACTAAGGTGAGTTCCATAACAATATCCCAACTTGTCATCCAAATCATATCTAGACCAAAAAAATGATCCAAATAAGATAAACCAATCGAACATACTTAACCACAACATAACATAATATATCACACTCAAATCAACCTGACTTGCAAAACACAATTGCCACAAGAGAATCATATTGAGAATAGTGTAAGAACCATATAATCATGTCCATTAAACTGCAACAAAAACTTCAACATATTCAAAGACCACCAAAGACGTTTCGTACTAGTCTAACAGACATTGTTCATGTCAGAAAGTAGTAACTACTGAAATCTGCGAACCGCGAACATAGAAAAAGGAGGGGCCATAACCCCAAACTTTTTTCCGGAGATACTCAAAAGTATCCTTTGCCAACACCTTAGTGAAAAATGTCTGCAACTTGCTCCTTTTTATAAATATACTCTAATCTGACTTCCTTTTCTATAACTTTTTCTCTTGAGAAATGCTATCTGATTGAGATATGTTTAGTTCTTGAATGCATCACTGGACTCTTTGAAATGTTTATAGTATTGATATTATCACACATAATAGGAATAGCTACATCATACACCACTTTGATATCTCTAAGAATTTGTTTCATCCACAACTTGAGTACAACAAGATGTTGTTGCAATGTATTTTGCTTCTGCAACATATAAAGATACTTAATCCTACTTCTTAACTAAGACACCAACCTATCTCCCATGAAAATTGCACCAGCACTAGAACTCTACCTACCATCAATACTTCCGACCCAATCAACATCTATGTGTATTTTAATTATGAAATCTCCATTCTTCTTGTATCATAGTCCAAAATTCAAAGTCCCTTTCAAATACTTGAAAGTCCTCTTCACAGTTTGTTCATGAGTTAGTTTCGAATTAGCCTAAAATATAGCAACCAAGAAAACGGCTTGCATGATATCCAATCTAGTGCCATTCAAATATAATAGTCCTCCAATCATAGATCTATACTTCTTCTGATCAACATCTGAAGATACATCATCATTGCTCAACTTATAGGCAATGGGGTTGTTATAGGTTTACAATTCTTGATTTCAAATTTCTTTAGCATTTCTTTGACATATTTTGTTTGAGAAATACAAATTTCATCTTCTAACTAAGTAACTTATGGACCAAGAAAGAAAGACAACTCACCAATCATTGACATCTCAAATTCCCTCTATATTTCTTCTGCAAATTCTTTACATAGATCATCACTTCCACCAAATATAATATCATCAACATAGACAACAACAATCAGCAACTTGATACCTTCAAATTTGAAATATATATTGCTATCTGTAGTACCTTTACTGAATTTTCATCGTAACTGATATATGTCCAATCTAGCATACCAAGCTCTATGCATTCGTTTGAGTCCATATAACACTTTCTTCAATATACACACCATACCTGGTTCTTCTAACAATCTAAATCTGCCTGGCTACTCAATGTGTATTTCTTCCTTAAGTTATCCATTCAAAAAGGTTGACTTAATATCCATTTGATACACCTTAAAGTTCTTAATAGCAGAGAAAGCAAGATACATCCTTATAGATTCCATCCTAGCCAATGGGGCAAAATTTTCTTCAAATTCAATACCTTTAACTTGTTAGTATCCTTTACATATCAATCTCGCTTTGTTCCTTGTGACTTGTCTTTGTTCATTTATCTTGTTCTGGGACACCCATTTAGTTCCTCTCACATTTATGTCCATTAGTCTAGATACTTATTACCATGTTTGATTTTTCTATATGTGATTTAGTTCTTCTTCCATTTCTCTTACCCAACTCTCTTCTTTGCCTACTTCTTATATGATTTGGGTTCCACCAATGAAAGGAAATAGTAATTTGTCTATTCACTTTCTTTTGCAACTCTTCTCCTTTTCTAAAATCCTTTGCGATTATCTTCACTTATCTGATTTTCAAAATGTTTCTTTTGCACATATTTGTTTGGGGTTATCATAACTTTCTCTGGTTCTTCTTTTTTTTCCTCTTCTTCATGACTTGTCACTTTCTCTTTGCCATCTTTTGGATCATTCTTTTCTTTTGCAACAACTGGGGTGATCTCAAAATCAGTTTCGTAAATAGGTTTAGGAGGAGTTTGATCTCATACTTCACATACTTTCACATTTTTACTTCACACTATTTTGTTCAGTCTCTTGTTGTAACATTGGTAGGCTTTGTTGTTTGTATCATATCCCAAAATTATCCCTTCATTTGCTCTTGTATCAAACTTTCCAAAATCTTCTTCACCTCTTCTAATGTAGCACTTGCTTCCAAATATTCTAAAATACTTCACCGTAGGAGGTCTTCTTGTTCCACAATTCATAAGGTGTCTTAGTATGATTCACCCTTATCTGTACCTTATTAAGAACATAGCAATATGCACAACTTCCTTCCAATACACATTAGCCAGGTTAGCATCCTTCATCATAGTTCTATCCATCTCAATAACAGTCCTATTCTTCCTTTCTACTACTCCATTCTGCTGAAGGGATCTAGGGCAAACAAGTTCCTTCTAATTCCATGTTTTTAACGAAAAACATCAAACTCATTTGAAGTAAATTCTCCTCTATAAAATCTCAAACACTTGATTTTACCATCTACTTGATTTTCAACCATTGACTTGAACACTTTAAATCTTTCAAAATATTTTAGACTTATCTTTCAACAATGTAACCCATGTCATCGTACAAGTCATTAATAAGCAACATAAAATAACTTTCTCTATTGAGTTCTCTTTGTTAGGCCCAATATGAAAAGCTAATGTACTGAGAGGGGAGGGGTGAATCAGTACTTCAAATCCTTTCTTCAAAAATATCTTCACTGACATGCATAAACCAAAAGCTGATGTAACATAACATAAAGCTAAAACAAATAAATGACAATCATACATGATTCACTCCATAGCACATATATTTTGGTTATGTAGAAACTCTTGGTTAGAGAGAAAAACTGCGGTGGGGATGGCACCCACAACTTCACTAATGCAATAATAAAGGTTGCTTGGTTAGAGCTACATAATCTGCTATTTCTGATAGCTTACCCTATTAGGAGTATCAAGATCATTAGATCTACCTTGCTAAAGGATTTTACAACACTTATTCTAATGCTGCACCTGGTTAAAGGCTTTACAATTTATAGACTTTGTTAGAGTCTTTTACCTTGTTAAAGGTTTCTCTTACAACTTCAAAATATTACAATAAAATCTTTACAAATATCTGCAACTTTACATTTGGAATGTTATAGCAGATTCTATGTGCTCAAAATGAGATTACCTTGCTTATAGCATACCTTGGTAACCCATAGAATAACTCGGTAAACCCTTATGTTTACTCTGTTCTTTCACTGTTCTCTGAAATCCTTCTCGGTGACCTCTGTGTCTCTATAATAGTCATAACACTCAGTGCTTTCTTATGTCAGCTAACAGTGAAATTAGTCCATTTAAGGTGCTTCCCTCTTGCTGAGTGGATAGGGAGGTAGCTTTGTTGATCTGCTCTTGGACGGATGAAAGATGAGGAATGAATAATGTTTGAAGTGTCATTATGTCCATCCTTATCTTGTGTTCTTCATTCCTTAGTTCCAATTGTTGAGCCATGAGCTTTTGTAACTTTGTATAAAAATGCTGAATAGAATATGGCTCAGTGGTCAACTTATTTGAGAGATCGGTGATCTCTTTCTCAATTACTTCAGTTTTATTTTTGACATCTTTAATGAATAAAAAGAATGTATAGAGTTTCTGAAATAAATAAAGAATGTGCTTGAGTTGAGGGGACAACTCAACAATAAATTTGACAAATTTAACTTTGCCAATAGCAATAGCTATCTGTACCTCTTCAATCATTTTAGCAGTGAGCTCCTTGTCTTTTAACTTGCTCAAATATTTAGATGCATCTACTTCGGATGTCTCTATCTTGGTTAGGAGTTCATCCAGTTGAATGTGGATGGCGGCATCTTTTGTCACTGTTGCTTCAGGTAGCATATCGATTAAGAGTGCTTTCACCTTCTGAAGTACTTTATTTTTCTTTTGAATAGCCATTTGCTTCTCCTGTTCGGCTTTGGCTTTGCATAGTTCACCGAATTCAATGAGTGCTTGCCCTTTTAAATTGGATATATCAACATTGGGCAACACTATTGGTTTTGACAAATCTAATTTGAAACTATTCTTTTTGATCTTCTTTTCTTTACCTTTCATCGGTTGAACTAAAACAATGGCTTGGGAGGCTTGTTGACCCTCAGTAGGTTGCTCGGTAGAGGCAACACTTTGGTCAGTTTCTTTAGCCTCTGTAGTGTCCTTTGGTGTCTCTGAGTTTGGTGTCTCGGTTGTAACATTTTCAGTGCTAGATGGAGCTTGAGAGGTTTGTTCTTGAGAAGTAGCTTATTCTGCTGTTGACTTGTGTTCTTCTGTACCTTGTTTCGTATCTTGAGGGGCCTCGATTGAAACAAGCTGATTGACTGGAGGATAGGGCTGAACTTGTTCCAAAACTGATTCACTGGATACAAGTTGATCATAAGCATTCCCTTCTATCATTTCTTGTTCTGGTGCCTTGGTGTCCATGATATCCTCATCAACTTGTATAGTGTCAGCAGGGTCTTGCTCGGTGATATCAGGATCTTGCTCGGTGACATCAACTATTTCAACTTCAGCTTGCTTACCAACATTCTTGATTCGAAATATTTCTTGCCATTTTTCTTTGGTCTCATTCTCTACATCCAAGTAAATGCCATTCATCAATTTCAAGGCTCTTTGCTTGACTAGGAATTTTGTGTGGCAGTTTTTCAGATGTTCGATGATCTCATCTACCGACATGTCTGGGAAAATATGTACCAAACTTCTTTCTCTCATCTGTTTCTCTAAGTCCATGGCATACTTCCACCTGTTGTCAATATGCAAATATAATTCATTTGGAAGAGATTTAGATACTTCCAATGGGACCAATCGAAATTTCAGTAGCGTGCAGATGACAGCTTCTTCTATTTGTCTCTTTTCATCATTAGATCTGGATTCATATTTTACATATCTGAATGATCCAAATCTACCATATTGCTTCAGATTAGCACAAAAAATTTCAACACTATGTACATTTACCTTTTTACTCTTGACAATCTGAAATTTGTTTGCATCTTTAGTTTCAGTGTCAGTAGACTCTCTAGCCAAAATGAGTCTTCGAGTAGATTTCTTGTAAGTTTTTGTTACCTTTGGTGCGGAAACATTCTTTGGTTTCTTACTTGGTGATGCTGCAGATGCTCTTGTGTTAGGTCGCTTTGCTGGAGGAGTCGATGATACTTTTGATGTATCTTGTTTCTTTCTTTTCAAAACTTTCCCTTTAGACAATTCGGTGCTCAGTGTTATAGCTGCCTCTTGGGCTTTAGATTCCTCTTCGGTGATGGCTATAGTGCCCTTGACAGGTGTGGAGGAAGAACCTTCTCCAAATTTCTCCGTTAATACCTTGATCATTTTTGTTGCCTTCCTTATAGCCTTGGGTACTACAATGCTCATTTTTACTAATTCCTTCACTTCTTCATATGTTCCATACCTCAGCTCAGTAGCATGCCTTGGTAATGTAAGAAAAGCATCTATCTGCTGTTGTGTGATGTCAAAATCAATCTCATAACCCATAGGTGGCAAAGATTGAGTTCTCGGTTCCACAACATTAACATAGCAGTAATCAGTACCCACTTCAAAACATATGTCATCCTTGTATCTCTCCACTAACTTGGGTGGAATTCTATATCTGTTATGCATCTTCTCCTGAAACTTGCTGAAATAATCATCCATAATATTATTAAAATTATCACCTAGCTTCTTGATGAAGTCATTGATTTGATGGGTGATTGGTTGGTGTAGTTCCCAAATAACTTTACCGACTGATGGAAAGAATTTCTCAAAATAGAAAAACATGCATACCAGAAGTGATCCAAATTTTAGTGTATTAGCTGAATTGTTCTTCTTTGGCTTCCTTATGGTATTGAGATTCTCAAACAGGTTTTTCAACAATACCTCACATAAATCAATTTTCATGCCTTTCTTCACAATTTTATATGCTAAGTCGACTGCTACACAGGGTACACTGTTTTCCCTTGCTGATTGGAAGAAACAATAACCTATTACTCTAATGGCAAATTTTAGCTTTGCATCTGTGACATTGTTCAATTTCAGTCCCCTGCAATCAGATTCTACTCCAGTTAAATTGATCAATTCCTTCTGTGATATCATTTTCTGAGCCCGGGCATGATCATAAATAGGGTAGCCGGTGATCAAATGAATGATTTCCTTGGTGATCTTAAACGGTTGCTCTTCTAGCCACATGAAGTCATCATGAACTCTGCTTAGAACAAACTTGACCCATTGGGGTTTGAAGACACGGGGATAGGTTAGGGCTTCGGTCAATCCCTTGATTTTGATGTGTTCATATTTGCTATCCATTTTACCATCGGTACACAATTCATCATATGTGTCTTTGATCTCAACATGACCTAGTTACCTAGTTCCTCAACTCGACACTTAGTGAAGAATCTCACATCCTCGACTAATAAAACTCTATCCGGAATGAGTGAAAATGCAGTTTTGTCATTCGGTTTAGATGCAATTTTGGGAGTTAAAGAGTATTTCAGTGAGGGCTTTTCAATGTTCTCAACAACAACGGGCTTCTGGATCTTAGGTGCCATTGCAGATTTCAGATAAATACTAACAAAAGATCCTTAGGGTTTGAAGACTTTCAAACGATATACACTTCCCACTTAGCAAATGATAACAACTTGATATTCACAACTGATGTGATCGGTAAGCTAGTCCTTAGAAATGCTTGAGATCGATGTGTAAATACCTTGAAATTCACTCGGGAGGTAGTTTGATCGCCTTTGATTCACTTTGCTCTGCTTTCCTGAAAACTTGGTGAGTGAAAAATGACCGTGCAATAGCTTTAAGTATTCATTGTACCTCATCGGGCTTCATGCGGTTAGGTCAGAAAACATTAAATGCACTTGGTACCACTACTTTTTTTTATGCTTTTACTGAGTAGCCAGTGTTTCTGCATTTACCGACTTGACAGGCTTCCAAAAGACTGATAAAATTTCAAATTTTCTAATGCATCTTTAATTATGCAGATTTTGAATTAAGTACAAGATGAAATAGGAACTGTTAAGATTTGACCTTTGAGAGAATGCAGTCCCTTCATACCTTTATCGATTAATTTGGAATAGGTGCACCTAACTCGGTAGGTAAGGTGCTTTCTTCATTTGACACAATTTCCTTCTTTCTCTAAATCATCTGTAATTTTTCTTTTATTTCCTCAGTGTCTCCTCTAGGTTGATCTCTGCAATCTCTAGCCAAGTGTCCAACTTTATGACAATGAAAACATGCCATACCAGGATTTCTCCATGATCTTCGGTTGTTCATTCTAAACCTTATAAAATAGTTGGCACTTATATGTCCATATCTTCCACAACATTCACACCATATCCTTGTATTGTAATCCCATGGTACTACAAAATACTATCGGTAAGGATCTGTGTGAGTTCGGTAGCCTCTAGTATTTGCTCGGTGTGTAGACCACATATAGTTTTTCTACTTAAACCAACACTCCTCGGTACTATGTCCATATCTATTGCAATTTTTACAAAACCCTTTGAATTTTGCCTTCTTATAATTGCTAGTAGATTTTGTCCTACATTGGTTAGATGTGTGACCATATTTGTTGCAATTGTGACAATAACCATTAGACCTAGTGACATTCGGTTGCTTACCTTTTTTGATTTGGCACATGTTAGCAGTGTGACCTTGTTTTCCACAGTAGTTGCAAACAGGTTTCTTTCCTTTGATATTCTTCTTATTTCCAACTTGCTTTGATGATTCTCCTCTCTCGGTTGTATGAATTCCCTTCTCGGTAGAGTCTTTTCCTTTGTAACTGAGTCCTGCATCTTTGTTGGGTCTTCTTGTATTCAGTTGCTCATCCAACATCTTTGATGCTTCATAACTTTTTTTTAGTGTTTCCTTGGATTTCATTTCTGTTTCAAGTTCATTGGTCAACTTTGATACTTCAAGTTTCAATGCTTGATTCTCATCATCTTTCAGATTTGCTTCATGATGTGCATAGCCCAATTGATCTGACATATTACTTTGTATTCCAATCATCCTAGTGATTTCATCATTCTTTTCAGATACTAATGCTTCAAGCTATTATTTTTCTCTTTCTAGATCTCTTACTTTATCTTCAGCTGTCCTCAATGCATCAAGATTCTCAGTCATCTGTGTGCTGAAATTTTTATGTCCTCTTTTCATTGCTTTTAGCTGATTAGTCAGTGCTTTGTTCTTCTCCTTCAGTTCTTCAATCATCTCTTCAGTCTATTCAGATATATTGTTATCAGAAGATGTTTCAATTTGTTCCACTAACTCTTGAGAGTCCTGCAAATCATCAGATAATCTCCTTCTAACTTTCAATGATTTCTGCATTTGTCTTTGCATGTCTACAATCACTTCATTAGCATGATCCAACTCTTCTTGCAAATATACAATTCTCCGAGATTGTTTATAGCTTTCCATTGATAAGATCTTTTTCTTTAGGCTGTTAAACCCTTTTCCAAGTTTCAAGCTCTGATACCAATTGTTAGGCCCAATATGGAAAGCTAATGTACTGAGAGGGGAGGGGTGAATCAGTACTTCAAATCCTTTCTTCAAAAATATCTTCACTGATATGCATAAACCAAAAGTTGTTGTAACATAACATAAAGCTAAAACAAATAAATAACAATCATACATGATTCACTCCATAACACATATTTTGGTTACGTAGAAACTCTTGGTTAGAGAGAAAAACTGCGGTGGGGATGGCACCCACAACTTCACTACTGCGATAATAAAGGCTGCTCGGTTAGAGCTACATGTTCAGCTATTTCTGATAGCTTACCCTGTTAGGAGTATCAAGATCATTAGATCTACCTTGCTAAAGGATTTTACAATACTTATTCTAAATGCTACACCTGGTTAAAGGCTTTACAATTTATAGACTTTGTTAGAGTCTTTTACCCTGTCAAAGGTTTCTCTTACAACTTCAAAATATTACAATAAAATCTTTACAAATATCTGCAACTTTACATCTGGAATATTATAGCAGATTCTATGTGCTCAAAATGAGATTACCTTGCTTATAGCATACCTCGGTAACCCATAGAATAACTCGGTAAACCCTTCTGTTTACTCTGTTCTTTGACTGTTCTCTGAATTCCTTCTCGGTGACATTTGTGTCTCTGTAACAGTCATAACACTCAGTGCTTTCTTATGTATCACACATGTCTTGCTTCATACGCCTCTATGTGTCTCTGTCTGATCTCAATCCATGTTGTATAAATAGATCTCTGATGTCGGTGATCTGGTTCATTGCTTCGATCTTACAAACATGATTTATTGAATGAATAACCATACAAAATATTTCATGGGATAAATGACCTCAAAATCATACACAATCCTTAAGTGCAATTTCCAATGTGATAACGGTTCTATGTTCCTCGATCTTGTAACACGTTTCCACATGTGTGTCTAGTTTCAATGAATCTGGTAACACGATTCACTCGGTGTATATCAACTTGGTGTATCATTATTTCTGCTTGGTAGACATTGAATGTTACTCGGTAGACAGCTCGGTGAATACTGGGCTCTGTGACTACTTTCTTCTATAATTGACTGTTTTGTGCATACCGACTGAATGTTTCGGTAGAGGTAACCGACTAGAGTATATAGAATGACTTTGGATATAAAACTAATGGCAACTATAATAAATAGTAACACTCTTGTCCTTGTAGGTCCACAAAGTCTTGTATGAATCAGCTCTAGGAGTTTAGAAGTAGAGTACTCCTTGTTCTTGAAACTCCTCTTTGTCAGATTTGTGAGTTGACATTCCTTGCACAAAGTATCAATAGGCTTGACAATCCTTGGAAAATCTCTCACAGCTTTAGTATTGTAAATATTTATCATCTTATCAAAGTTGACATGTCCCATCCTTCTATGTCATATCAAACATTCATTTATTTGAGTTGAAGAACATCTGTTTCCACTTCTATCTTTTATATAATAAGCATTTTTACTTATCCTAGTGCCTTGTGATACCAACTTTCCAGTTTTTCTTCTTTTGATATACATCCAATATTGTTGAACACAACTTCATAACCTCTATTACACATCTAACTAACACTCAATAAGATATATCCTAAACATAACTAGTTTTATGTTTACCATTAATTGAGATGCTTCATATTCCACAAATAGGTGTAGCTTCCTCTCCTACAAATTTCATTGATCCATTGTCATACTTTTTAGGATTATTGAACTTTCCTTTGTTACTTGTCATGTGATTTGAACATTTAGAGTTCATGTTTACGATTTTGATTCTACCTTAGCATGAAGGACAATCTTCTCATCATTACTCTTTCCTTACGGTCTTCTGGATATATCCTTATTCTTCTCCTCTATAGCCAAGAACAAGGATTCATTTGAGTCTTCACCCTCTTCATCCTCTAACAAATGTGTCTACATAGAACAAAGTTATTTCTTTCGTTTATCATCTGTCTTCTTCTTGAAGTCATTGTTAATCTTAGAGGATCCGGTTAATACTAAGAGGGGGGTGAATCAATATTAACAATTATTTGAAATCAGAAACTCAGACTCATAAAAATTTCACCAAATCAAATATAGATCAACACTAGAGTCATTTACAAGTACTGATATCTACTAATAAACATTTGCTAAACTGATATATCAATGTTGCACATTAAGTGCTCATTAACCATGCATAAACAAAAAGTAAAGCAAACCAACACATAGAAAACATTCACCATATGAACACCACGATTTTCATGTGGAAACCCAAATAGGGAAAAACCACGGTGGGAAGTTGGTACCCACAAATATTTTGCACTCTTTCGGAATGCGCCCTATTTGGTGCCAAGCCCGGTTAGAAGCTTACAATGATGCCCTGTTAGGAGCAGCCCCTGTTAGGAGTCACCTAGTTAATGGATTTACCTCAGCCCTATTAGGAGATTTGATCTATTAGGATCAACCTCCCAAGAGGATTTAGAACTTAGATATTGAGTCACCGTGCTAAGAGGTTTTAAAATGTGAGGCCTGTTAGGACCTACCTGGTTAAGGGATTTTAGCTGTTGTAATTGTTAGAGAACAACAGTGAATGATCTATGTATAGCACTCAACTGCTTGCTTGATTAGATCCAATTAAGTTCTAAGTCAACATCACTCTGGTAGATCTTCTCACACACCCTAGTTTGGCTTCACACACTTCTCAAAATCATCGACACTTCAAAACATCAACCTTACCGACATAAATAACCTTCACAACTAGGTCTACATCAAAACCCTAAGACTTACTACATAGATCATCACAGATCTTTACAACTCATTACAGATTATCATATGGATCATTACAATCAATTACAAATCAATATCAGTCGTTGAATGATCATAAATCGTCACAGCAAGTCGATCTGATACAAAGTCAAACCTTTAGCTCATTCCGCTAAGCTCTTTGTACATTCCCAAGAAATTCGCTCTCCAAACGTGCCAAAACATCTTTCAAACACATCGCACAGTTTGTGCTGCGTTATCATCAACATGTGAACTTGATGTAGATCACCGCCAAACTAAAAATCATTGTCGGTCAAGAGAGTTCTCTACCGGTCCTTAAACCCTTCTTAAAACCTGGCAAAAACTCAATATAAATTATAAACATAACTTCCGGTTGTCACAACATGATGCGGTTCCGGTCAGATACATGTTACAATGATAGAAACCACAAAGCCTTAATCATCACCAATCGCCAGATACAATCAGAATATTTCTTCGTTTATTGGCTAAGGTCCTAATTCTCAATTTCTTGATTCTTTACTAGTAAGCCCTCTCCGGTAGACCAAAAGATTTAGATGACACAAAACAACATAAGTAAACATCAGTAGACATGAATAAACATTAGTTTCGATCAATGACAACATAAATAACTGATCAAAGTCATCTATCATGCAATCTCAATCTCTTCATCACAATGTCATCTCAAACAGTCTTGTCCCGGTTCAGTCATCATTCTCCATTTGTATCAGTTATGCCAAACATACCAACAATATCCCCCTTTGACATTTATGGCAACACTAAACATCAACATACTCAACTTATACTGTTCCGCTCTGTTCTAGACCATCTCTGCAACTCTTCTCTTCTCTGTTGCACCTCATCTGCCGATTACACTTTATCTTCAATTACACATTTTCTCCTCCCGACCATATGTCTTCTCTTATGACTAATCATATTTCTTCTCCCCCTTTAACAACAATGCCAAAGGTGCATAAGCATCACAAATCATCAAATCTATTGCTCCTGTCTTCAACATGTCTGCAAACTCATCTAAGCTGCTCCCCCTGCGGAGGAGCCTGCATCTCATCAATCCAAAGTGAAAAATAGTCATGAAGCTCACTGGATCGATGCATCCTACATTCTAGTTCTTTTTTAGGTGTCTGACCCCTAATTTATCTCTCAGATACTCAAAGGTTTTCTTCGGAAATGCTTTTGTGAAAATGTCAGCTAGCTGCTCTTTGCTTGTCACATACTCCATTCTAACTTGTTTTTCCTGTATTCTTTCCCTTAGAAAATGATATTTCAATTCTATGTGCTTTCTTCTTGCATGTAACACAGGATTTTTTGAAATATTAATTGTACTAGTATTATCACAGCAAATAGTTACCAGTTCAGACATATCAAATATGAATCCTTCAAGCACATGTCTCATCCAGATTATCTGCATGCAATTCATTGATGTTGCAACATACTCTACCTTTGTTGTTGACTGAGAAACACAAGTTTGCTTCTTACTTGTCCAAGCAACCAATCTGCCTCCAAGAAGAAAAGCTCCACCGGTAGTGCTTTTTTGGTCATCAACATTGCTTGCCCAATCTGCATCAGTAAACACATTCAAAGAAAAATTTCCTTTATAAGGATACCATAAACCATAATCTATTGTGCCTTTCAGGTATCGAAATATCCTTTTCACCGCTACCAAGTGAGACTCCTTGGGATCCTTTTGAAATCTAGCAAACAATCCAACAACATTTGCAATATCCGGTCTGCTATGAACGACATAATGCAATTTACCAATCAGAGACCTGTGTTTTTTCTCATCAATAGATGGTGAATCATCTTGTTTAAATAAATTGCAGCCACTCACCATTAGACTACCAACCGGTTTACAATCCTCCATGCCAAATGTTTTCAACACCTCTTTGACATACTGACTTTGATAGATAAAAATTCCAGCATCCAATTGCTAGACCTGCAACCCAATGAAAAATTTAATTTCACCAATAAGAGACATCTCAAATTCCTTTTTCATCTCCTCAACAAAATCCATGCATAAGTCATCATTATGACAAAAAATTATGTCATCCACAAATAGTTCAGCTATTAATACTTTCTCTCCATCAATCTTCAGATATATGTTATTGTCCTCATTGGTATGCTGGAATCCTATCTTGATCAGGTGTGCATGCAACCTTTCAAACCATGCTCTCGATGCCTGCTTCAATCCATACAGTGCCTTATGTAGTTTGCAAAC
Organism: Cryptomeria japonica; assembly: GCF_030272615.1. NCBI lineage: Eukaryota > Viridiplantae > Streptophyta > Pinopsida > Cupressales > Cupressaceae > Cryptomeria > Cryptomeria japonica. The sequence goes on along the minus strand of NC_081407.1, from coordinate 55,711,511 downwards.
CATATCTTTGTCTTCAGACAAAGCCAATCCATCCGATTGTTCTATGTATATTTCTTCTTCAAGGATGCCATTAAGAAAAGCTGATTTAACATCCATCTGATAGACTTTAAATCCTTTAAATGCAGCATAAGCAAGTAGCATTCTTACTCCTTCCAATCTCACCACAGGTGCAAAGGTTTGACCATAATCTTCTCTTTCTTCTCGTGCATATCCTTTGCAAACCAATCTTGCTTTATTTCTCACAACCTCGCCTTCTTCATTTAACTTGTTTCTAAAGACCCATTTAGGTCCAATCACATTCTTGTCTTCTGGTCTGGGAACAAGTGTGCATGCCTTGTTCTTCTCTATCCGATCCAACTCCTCATTCATTGCATTAATCAAGTCATCATCCTTTAATGCCTCTCTTACTATTTTCGGCTCAATAGTAGAAATTAGACAGAAATTTCTCTGATTTTCCTCCTTGTTTGTACTCCAACATTTTTATCTCCAATTATTTATTCTTCTGAGTGATTTAGCCTGGCATACCTTGGAATAACCGGTTCCGGTGCTATGCTTCATGCTTCATGTTCTTCATCTTCTTCATCGCTCTCTGCATTTACCAGTTGAGCACCTATTTCTGCAACATTTTTCTCATTAGTCTTCTGCACTTCCGGTTCTATAAACACAAGTCTTTCTTCATCTTTCTCAGGCTTTGATCTGTTGTCTCTCTAGATTTCTCAAAGAGTTCATCTATCTTCAAATTAGTACTCTCAATTATCTTCTTAAGTCTCTTCTTATAACATTTAAATACCTTACTCTTTGTATAGTAACCAAGAAAAATGCCTTCATCACACTTAGCATCAAACGTTTCAGTGTAATCATCTCTCTTAATATAACATTTACTCCCAATTTTTTTGAAATAACTTACACTAGGAGTCTTTCCATGCCATAATTCATAAGGTGTTTTGTTATTACCTTTTTTGAAGTACCCGGTTCAAAGTATAAACATCAATGTTGATTGCTTCTCTCCAAAACATCTTCGGTTCTTCACCTTGAATCATCATGGTTCTAGACGCTTCAACAGCTGTTTTATTCATTCTCTCTTCTATCCCATTCTATTGTGGAGTTCTAGGAGCTAACATCTGCCTCTTTATTCCCTGTTCATCACAAAACTTCACAAACTCATCAAAAGTAAATTCACCTCCTCGATCAGATCTCAAACAATTTAGATTCTTCTCGGTATCTTTCTCAACAAGAGCTTTAAATGCTTTAAACTTACTGAATGTCAGAGACTTTTCTCTCAAAAAAGTTACCCACATCATTTTGGAATAATCATCAGTAAAGATCATAAAATACTTATCACCAAAATAGCTCTTCGTCCTCATAGGACCACAAAGATCAGTATGAATCAGATCAAGAATATTCTCTGAAGAGAAAGACTTACTCTTAAAAGATACAAAGGTCATCTTACCCATCTGACAATCCTTTCATAACACATTGTCCGGTTTCACAATTTGGGGAAAACCTCTCACAATACTTGACTTACTAACTTTAATCAAATTGTCTAAATTGACATGACAAAATATCTTGTGTCACAACCAGCTGTCTTCAATCTTCGCCCCCAAACAATCATTTACATTAGTATTCAGATGAAATAGATTACCTCTACTCTGCTTCCCAGTAGAAATCAATTCTCCATTATTTCGAAGAATCCTGCACACTCCACTTTTGAATTCAAGTAGATATCACTTATCATTAAGCTGTCCAACACTCAAGAGGTTATGTTTTAGTCCTTCAACCCAAAAGACATCATTTGCATTACTCTTCCTAAATGAGGAAATTGATCCTTCACCTTTAACAATGCAGGGAGAGTTATTACGAATTATTAGAACTCCTCCATCAAACTCTTCAAGGGATAAGAACTTACTTTTGTCACCGGTCATGTGGTGCGAGCAACCACTATCTATTATCCATTCATCATTGTTATCCAGGTGAGACACCAAAGTCTTTTCATCAGTCAGATCCTCCTTCACAACAACAAATACTATCTCCTCATTGTCATCTTCTTCTGATTCATCATCAGTCACACCTTCATCCACTGCAACATGACAATGTTTCTGGCCTTTTCCTTTGAATCTCCTAAACTTCTCTTTCTTATCAGTGTTAGGGCAGTTAGCAGCTATGTGTCCAATTTTACTACAAGAGAGACACTTCAAGGGTAATTTACTTGTTACTCTAGGGAATCTTTTAGCCAGTAATGCCTCAAGTTTCATCAGATGATCTTCATCATCACCATCACCTCTGCTACCGCCATGAATAGATCTGCAGTCATGATTATGACAAACATCTTTTCCTTTCCTTGCTGATGTATCGGTTACAGAAGCCTTAAAATCAGATTCAGAAGGTTTGGAAACACTATTATCAAAACTGTTTAGTTCAAACACAGTTAACTTTACAATTAGAGAATCAACGGTGACTTTATCTTTTGAAATGGATCTCAGTTCTTTAATAGCAAACACTCTGATAGAATACTGCGGTAAAAGAGTTCTGAGAATTTTACTAACAATAGTATCATCTTCAATGTTACCTCCGACACTCTTTATACCACCTACAACTTCCTTAATCCTTTGTCCATATTGAGCTATGTTCTCACCATCAACCATTTTCATATCATCAAATTTTCCTCTCAAACTCTCTTCCTTTGCCCTTTGTACATGTTCATCTCCCCCATAAATTAAATTAAATTTCTCCCATACCTCATTTGCAGTTTCTAATCCATAAACATCAATATACTCAGAGTCAGACAAAGTACTTACAATTACTTCAAGAGCCTGAATGTTTTCCTGTTGTTCTTTGAGTTCATCCGATGTCAAGGGACTGGTAGTAGGAGCAACATACTTGGTTATCACATAATTCCAATACTGTGAACCCATTCCGTTAATGTAGATCTTCATCTGATCACTACATATCCGGTAGTTGCCCTTGGTAAACTTGGGACCCTCCTTCATCATCTTTCATAGAATCTTTCTCTCAAGCTGTTAGGCTTTTTGCACACAGAGGACCAATGCTTTGATACCAATTGTTAATCTTGGAGAATCCAGTTAATACTGAGAGGGGGGGTGAATCAGTATTAACAATAATTTGAAATCAGAAACTCAGACTCATAAAACTTTCACCAAATCAAATATAGATCAATACTAGAGTCATATACTAGTACCGATATCTACTGATAAACATCTACTAAACTGATATTTCAATGTTGCACATTAAGTACTCATTAACCATGCATAAAATGAAAGTAAAGCAAACCATCACATCAAAAACATTCACCATATAAATAGTATGAACCAAATCAAAAATATTCTCTGAAGAGAAAGACTTACTCTTAAAGGATACAGAGGTCATCTTACCCATCTCACAATCCTTGCATAACACTGTCCGGTTTCACAAGCTGGGGCAAACCTCTCACAATACTTGACTTACTAACTTTAATCTAATTGTCAAAATTGACATGACAAAATCTCTTGTGCCACAACCAGTTGTCTTCAATTTTCGCCACCAAACAATCATTTACATTAGTATTCATATGAAGTAGATTACGTCTAGTCTGCTTCCCAATAGCAATCAATTCTCCATTATTTCCAAGAATCCTGCACACTCCACTTTTGAATTTAAGTAGATAACCCTTATCATTAAGCTGTCCAACACTCAAGAGGTTATGTTTTAGTCCTTCAACTGAAAAGACATCATCTACATTACTCTTTCCATTTAATAAAATTGATCCTTTACCTTTAACCATGCAGGGTGACTTATTACCAAATCTTAGAACACCTCCATTAAACTCTTCAAGGGATAAGAACTTACTTTTGTTACCGGTCATGTGGTGCAAGAAACCACTATCTATTATCCATTCATCACTATTATCCATGTGAGACACCAAAGACTTCTTATCAGTTAGATCCTCCTTCACAACAACAAATACTATCTCCTCATTGTCATCTTCTTCCAATTCATCATCGGTCACACCTTCATCCACTGCAACATAACAATGTTTATTGCCTTTTCCTTTGAATCTCCTAAACTTCTCTTTCTTATTAGTGTTAGGGCCGTTAGCAGCTATGTGTCCAATTTTACTACAAGAGAAACACTTCAAGGGTAATTTACCTTTATATTTACCTATTACTCTAGAGAATATTTTAGCGAGTAATGCCTCAAGTTCCATCAGATGATCTTCATCATCACCATCACCTCTGCTACTGCCATGAATAGTCCTGCAGTCATGATTATGAAAAACATCTTTTCCTTTCCTTGCTGATTGACCGATTATGAAAGTCTTAAAAGCAGATTCAGAAGGTTTGGAAACACTATTATCAAAGCTGTTTAGTTCAAATGCAGCTAACTCTCCAATTAGAGAATCAACAGTGACTTTACCTTTTGAAATGGATCTCAGTTCTTGAATAGTAGACACTCTGATAGGATACTGCGGTAAAAGAGTTCTGAGAATTTTACTAACAACAATATCATCTTCAATCTGACCTCCAACACTCTTGATACCACCTACAACTTCCTTAATCCTTTATCCATAATGAGCTATGTTCTCACCGTCAACCATTTTCATATCATCAAATTTTCCTCTCAAACTCTCTTCCTTTGCCCTTTGTACATGTTCATCTCCTCCATAAATTAAATTAAATTTCTCCCATACCTCATTTGCAGTTTCTAATCCATGAACATGAATACACTCAGAGTTAGACAAAGTACTTACAATTGCTTCAAGAGCCTGAATGTTTTCCTGTTGTTCTTTGAGTTCATCCGGTGTCAAGGGACTAGTAGTAGGAGCAACATACTTGGTTATCACATGATTCCAATACTATGAACCGATTCATTTAATGTAGATCTTCATCCGATCAGTCCATATCCGGTAGTTGTCCTTGGTAAACTTGGGACCCTCCTTCATCATCTTTCACAGAATCTTTCCCTCAAGCTGTTATGCTTTCTGCACACATGGGACCAACGCTCTGATACCAATTGTTAATCTTAGAGGATCCAGTTAATATAGAGAGTGGGGGTGAATTAGTATTAACAATAATATCCCAAATTACATTTTGCAAAGTCTCCAAATAAGATTCCATCCTATGCTTCCAGTAAGGAGAATTTATGCCATCAAACAATGGAGCCTTGATATGTAGTTCTTGCACCATTTTTGATCTATCGCAAGTGTTTAATCTTTCTAAAGAGGAACCTTTCTCTGATACCAATTATTGAACCTAAGGTGGGATTGAGAGGGGGGGGTGAATCAATACGGAACTTCAAAACAAATTATTAATAAACAACATCCAACCATTCAAAGCACTACTGAGAAAAATTGACTAACCATTAACACATGAACATTAGATTTTATATGGAAAACCCAAACTGGGAAAACCAAAGGTAAGAACCTAACTCACAGTATGACTAATAATGATTACAAATTGTTAGGTTTATTGGCAAGGATAATAATGATGTTCCTGTAGATTTTATTCCTAACGATGGTGTTTATGATAAGGACTGCATTGATCTTGTTTTTGACATCACTCCATCTTCTCCTCCTACTCCACTTGTACCGAGTCGACCTTTATGGGCTTGTAGAGTTCTTGAGGATGTTGGTCCTCTTGTTGGTGATCCAAATGGTACATGCTGCACTCTTTCCCATACTCCAAGTATTAGTCTTTTGAGTCATGTAGTTTCTGCTAATCCTCAAAACAAATTCCTCTTTTTCACTTTTTCTGTTTTAGCTTTTGTTTGTTCTCTCTTTTGGAGAGGATTTTTCTTACATGGGGTTTTTCTCCTTTTCTTTGGTTGTGAGAGATTCACTTTGCATTGTAGTTGTACATGGGTACCTAATATTGCTGATGTGGTTGGGACCCATAATGCTTCTCTTATTGTATTTTTATTTGCTTAGTGCAACTCTTGCATATTTCTCCCTATGTTGCACTTAAGGGGGGGTGTTGGTGTATGCATTTAGGCTTTACACAATTTCTTAAGTTTACATTGGGATAGTTAATCTTATAGATGCATGGTTGTCTATTAGCTATCAGGTAAGGTATGCCATTTTTTGTGGAGTGGTTATACCTAGATCTTTTCTTGATTAGTGCATCTGTCCTCGTTGTCTATACACTACTCTCCTAAATATTGCTTTATAAGCATGGTTTCCGTACATTTGTAAACATGTCATTCTCATCAATAAATTGTGTACGTTGATTGGTGAAATATCTTGTGGTTGCTTCTCGTTGTATGGGGCAGGTTTTGTGTTTTGGCTTGCAACACAGGCTCCTAGGTGCGTCAATAGTAGAAGCTTAGGATAAATCATCATCATAGTCAGTATTTCTGCATGTCCTTAGATAGAAGTTCTTTTATCTATAGAGGAAGGTTTCCATTAAAATTTCAGTATTCTATTCATTGAATTAGAAACCTTGATTAGCCAGAGCATTGTCTACTTTATTCACTTCTCTGTAAGAGTGAAGAATTTTTATATTAGAGAATTTAGTATGCAGGCATCTAGCTTTTTCAATGAAGTTCCATAGTTTCCAAGGGGGAGGAGTAGTGGACTTTAATAGAAAGCTAGTTATAAGTTTTGAGTCATATTCTAGAGTCCAAGAGATTAGGTTCTATTTAATCTCCAGCAAGAAGCAATATCCCCCACCTCATTGTTTGTCCTTAAGTCCATATTCTTTGTAAATCATTCTATTACATGATTTTTTTCATTTCATATGATCCCCCTTGAGGCACGAGTTTTGGGGTTCCATTGCTACTGCTATCAAAATTTAAATTTATCTAGCCTACATCTATCTTTTTCCATTTAATATATTTTTGAGATTCTTTTAAAGTGTATGATTATATCCATAGGTTTAGTAATACCCAACTAATGCAAATTTTCATCTCTTGGGGGATGGGAGCTTATGGGCTACTTTTAGATTAGCCAAATTGATGTTTTTCTTGATTCCATTTAAAACCATATTGGAGACTCCTCTACTATTTTTGGATTCTTCTCTAAATATTGTATTGTTCCTCTCTTTCTAGGTACCTTAGGCTACGGAGGAATTTGATTCCATGACTCTCTAACAAGGAGATGGTATGAAGATGGTAAAAGGGAGAGTAATTAGTCCAACTTTCCAAACTTCTCAAGTAAATCTAGAATTCAAGAACAAATGATCTATAGATTCATCTTCAACAAAATAGAGAGAACATCTATTAACCAAGTTTAACCCTTTATTAACCGAGTTATCCTTTGTCAAGACTTTATATGGGTAGCAACCCACCAAATATAGTCTATTTATGGGGTGATCTTATCATTCCAAAAAAATTTCTAATTGAAGGGAGACAAAGGAACATCATTCATTATCATGTCTTAAAAAGAGGCAGGATAGTAATTACCTAATGGATTTTGTGACCATATAGCTTCATCTTCTCTAGTAGCACTAAAGAAAGTACATTTTGCTAGTCCTTAGTTCTTCATTCCCTATGTTCTGAAATAGATTTAGAGGCAACTCCTTCCAATTAGGTTCCCTACCTTGTCGGTTTAATGTAGTGAGAAAAATTAGTGCCGTACACGTTGATCAAAGGAGCATTGATGGCAAAAGAAGAAACAACTGATAGTTAAAAATCGTTACACCACTGGTCTTCCTAGAAGTAGGTTTTTCTACCATTTCCCACTCTCCATATAGTCCCTTATTTTAGAAGCCATATTATTTAAATATTGTTGTCCTTTACTACTGAACCTTTTGGGATTGGGAGGGTAAGTTGAAAGCTACTATTGTCTTCATTACATAGGTATTTAGGTTTTACAATTTTAACCCAACCTTTTTCATTGGAGATGACATTCCATTCAATTTTAGATAAGAGGGCTTTATTGGAATGTTTTTTTTTTTTAATACCCATGCCTCCAAACTTCTTTGTTTTGCAAACAATGTCCTAACTGACCAAGGGTAGTCTCTCCCTTTTCCTCTATACCTATATATAAAAAAACATTTTCTAGAATTTCTCAATATTTATAGCCATTAAGGAGGGGATTTATTTTAACTTATAGATAATTAACTGGAATATTTTGGAGAGCCACCAAGAGGAGTTGAAACTTCTTATCTTGGCTTTGGAGTTTGCCTTTCTAGCCTGCACACTTTTTTTTTATTCTTTCAAAAATTGCATTCTAATAGTCTTGAGGTAGCTTTTTTTGGAGCTAGAGGTAGTCAAAGTTAGTGTGCAAGGAGAATATATTTTCGGTAACCTAGAATGTAAATTTTTTATTCTAAATTACTTCAAATTTTTAAAGATAGAGAAAATGCTCTTTCTATAATTAATGTGCTACCTTGATAGCCTAGCATACCTACTCAATAAATCTTTCTAATGATTAGCTTTTTGAATAGAGAAGATGCTTAAAAGGATGGTTTCATCAATGAATTGTTGGTGGGAGGAAGTACAAAGGGATGTAATAACTTTTGGCATTTGGCATAACTGATGCAGATCAGGTGATGCAGTTGAAGCTGGATGATTGCACCGGTAAAGGATAGAAGTCTATTTGTGATGAAGAGATTGAGATTCTATAAATAGCTGACATGATTAGTTATTTGTGTTGTCATTGCTGGCAACTGATGTTCCTGATGTTTTGTTTTGTCATCTAAGTGATTTGGTTTACCAGCAGACAGGGTTTACCGGCAAAGAGCTAAAGTCTGTGAAATAGGACTTTAACCGGTAAAGCTGAATTGTTTTGATTGGATCGGTAGATTGGCGATGATTGTGATATGTGGTTTGGATGATGAACTTGTATCATGGGAAGATGTATCTTTCTGGAACCGAAACTTGTGATGATTATCGAGAGGTGTGTTTCAAATTTCTGATAAAGTTTTACTAAGGTTTTAGTAGGGTTTAAGGACCGGTGAAGAAATCACCAATCCAGTAATGATTTCTATTATGACGGTGATTGACAGTGAGTCTACATAAAGTTGGTAACACGGCACAACCTGCGTGGAAGATTTGATAGCTGTTTTAGCACAATTTAAGGAAGATTTTCTTGGGAATCAGCAAAATACTTAGTAGAGTGTTTTGAGGATACAGATCAAATTTTTGTGATGAGTTATGATCAACCAATGGTTGATATTGCATTATAATTCATTGTTATGATCTAGATAGCGATCTATGATGATCTTTTGAGATCTTATTATAAATTCATGATGTAATTAGGTTGTGGTTGACCTAGTTGAGATGGCTATTTAGGTTGACACAATTGATGTTTATTGTGCTGGTGGTCTTAGAGAATGTGTTAAGCCATCCAAGTGAAGTGTGAGATTTGCCTGAGAGTTGCAGAGTGTTGTGTATAACTCGATCTGATCAAGCAAGCAGAGAAGTGCAAGAAAACAAATCGTTTTCTTACTGTTATTTCCTAATAGTTGAGGCAGGTTAAATCCCTTGATCGGGTAGGTTCTAATAGGCCTTAATTATTTAAGTCCCCTAATAGGGCAGCTCTCAAAAGAGTGTTAAATCCTCTCACGAGGTTGATCCTAACAGATCATCAAGCTCATAATCAAGTTGCAAGGCAAATCCCCTAACCAGGTGTATTATAAGCTCCTTACAGGGCATACTTCCAAAGAGTACAAATATTTGTGGGTGCCAACTCACACCGTGGTTTTTTTTTCCCTATTTGGGTTTCCACGTCAAAAATTTATGGTGCTCATTTGTGGGATTTTTTTCATGTGATGTTCCTGTTTATATTTCATTTCATGCATTATTTTTGAGACAACAGTTATGATGTTTTATCAGAAGTTTATCAGAGGTTATCGGTATTGATAAGAAGTTGTTTGAGAAAGTATTTGATCTTGTTCATAAGGTTAATGAGTTGGAAATTGATTAATTTTATATGATTACTTTGGTGGTGAAAGTATTGGTAAATGATTTGATTAATGTGTTAAGCAAATCTGATAAAGAGGTTATTAGATCTGATTATAAAAGTTGAGATATTTGTTATATGGTTTCAGATCTGAGATAAGCTGAAATAAGGTTGATTTTGGTTTAAAGTTTGAATTGGTCTTAATACAAATTCACCCCCCCCCCCCCCCCCCTCCTGCCCTCCTCTCAGTATTAACTGAATCCTCATAGGATTAACAATATAATGGATGTCTTTGATTACTTTTTGGAGGATTAACTCTTTAAGATTCCTCCCTAAGACTTCAACCACCAAGATGAGTAGATGGCATGAAATAGGAACCCCTTGTCTCAAACCTCTTTCACTAGGGAAAAATCCTCTAGGTACCCCATTAACACACATAGAGAACATTGGAGTACGAAAACATTGTATGATGATATAAATTATTCTTTCTTCAAATTCGAAATTTTAAAGGGTGGCTAAAAGAAAGGACCAAGAGACCCTATCATAGGCTTTCAAGATGTCAAGCTTCAAAGCCATACAATTTTTCTACTATTTTTCATGAAATGGATTACTCATGAGTGCAGATAACATCTTAAATTTCTTTACCTTGGATAAATCTTTTTTGCTTGTGGGAAATGAGGGTGGATAAGAAAGAATTAATTCTAAACACCACTAATTTGGAGAAGATATTATAAACAGTGTTGCAAAGGCTTATTGGTCTACCATCTAGCAATTTATCATATTGGTATTTTTAAAGAACCAAAGTAGTAATAATATTATTTAATTATTTTAGAATATCACCTATAGAGAAGCAATCATTTTACGTAACAACAAGATCATGCTTGACAATCTCCTAGAAGATCTGAAAAAAGATTGGAGGAAAATATTCCAAGCCTAGGGCATTATATTCTCCCAAGGAGAAGACAACATTTATAATTCTTCCTTAGATAGTTCTCTAACCATTTTCAAATTCTCTTCCACCATCATGAATTTTAGGATAACTTCAAAAATATCATTCTAGGACTTGACAAATACTTGTGTTGTCTTTATATGCTTCTTGGAAGAAGAAAACAAAAAAAATGTATATTATAGGGCTTGCTAGTTTCTTTAAGTTTTGAAAAAAACCAATCTACATGGAAGGGTATGCTGATTTCTTTGAAAGAAAATGAAAACAAATGTTTAAAAGAAAACAATGTAAATTTCGCTTATAAAACACCAAAAAAACCAAAAAAAATCTATCTTACCTCTTAGAACAAGGTTGAAATTAAATGCAACCTCTTTTCAATCCTCTCTAACAAGCTCTTGATGCACCAAATGTAATTATTACACTACCCCAATGTGATTTGCTGAAGAAATTTTGCTCCTCCTCCTTGCTGGTTGCCCTACTACGCACTTTTTGTTTTCCTCACAACTCACTCTTCTCCTCCTTTTTTTTCAATAGAATGAAATGAGATGAGTTTTACACCATAGAAGCAAATATAAAATTAAAAAAAAAACAAGTTAAAACACTTTTAAATTTTTTTTTGTTTGTCTATCCATATGCTACCGCCGACCGAGTCCTTGCATTGGGACTCGCCAGGTCTGGGCCGGGTCAGCAAGTCCATGGACTCGCTTGGACTTGCCCAAGACTCGACAAGTCTGGGTCCGAGCCCCTAGGACTCGCCTAGGGTCACTCGGGACTCGTCGAGTCCTGACAAGTCTAGGCGAATCTTGGAACTTTGGTTAAATCCCATGAAAGGAAACATGAGTGGCAAAGTATGGAAAATATTTCAGACAAGTGCTGGGAAAAAATAAAGAAGAAAACTAATATAGGGTACCTATTCATAGCATTCAAGTATGCTACAAAGTTGTCTTCAAATTGAAAGGGTGGTCCAACTACTCAAATCCATTTGTGAACTATGCTCACAAACTTCTTACTTGGTGTGTCTAATGCAAGATTATTTGGGCTCACAAGCAATCTTGCATCAGCAAAAAAATAATTTCTTTTCATGTTCATTTTCTGCATTTTTGTTATAGGTTGGAGATTTAAGAGTTTATTTTGGAGTTTTATAGGATAAAATATTTATTTTATCTAAGCTTGGCTTCCATTTAAAAAATTAGCGGCAAACAAGTCATTTAATGTGATTTTAAAAGTATTATATTGCACAATTTCAAAGTTTCAAGGGTTGAAGGGATTCATTGGCATATTATAAATTAAAAAATTAATTAATTTACTCAATTTGGATGATGCCTAGATAAGTTTGCAAAAGACAAATCACCTTTTGCATTCCATTCTTGTCTTATTATTTCAATTCATGTGCCTAAATGGAGAAAAAAGCTAGTGATTTTTGAGAGAACAATTAAAAAAACTTAAATTTCCGAATGAGAATGACTTGGTTTATCATTTTATTCATTAAATTCCAAAGATATATACAGCAGAAAGGTGTTGGATATGGTGAAACAACATTGACAACACATTTTTGAAGTGAAACTATGTTTTTATTTCATTTTTTAAAGAACATCAATGGTCATGTTATGAGAAACAAAAGAGTAGATTTGGGTGCCTCTTTTTTGTGACTCAAAAAGGTTGTGAACTCTATTAAATATAGCATTTATTGGTGTTAAGAGGTAGCAATCAATAGCAGCAAGTTTGAAGAAAGGATTTGTAGGTAGCTGTAGAGGATTGCTTGAGAGAAGTGTAGGAAATTAACTTGCCAAGAGGAGAGGAATAGAGGAAAGAGAAGAATGAATTTGTAGGTGTGTTGGTGGTGTTCAAGGAATCCATGAGAGTTGTAGAGTGAAGTTAAAATCAGATTTTAAAAGAGGAGTGAATCTGTGAGCATGTGAAGGCATGGGGGAAAAACTTAAAGGCATGAAGTGCCTAAAAATATTATAAAATTTCTGAATTTTGTTTCTTATTAATATCCTCCATGTATATAATTGCTCATGATGTATTCTATTGCATGAATGTATAAATGAAAGTTACAATAAAGATGTTTCATATTTTATTTTCATATAATGAATTAGATGACATGTTAAGGTTGCAAGATAGGTAATTTTACGAGACCCCCCAAGCTTGTCTGCATCACTTACCAATAGCTTCATCATCTTCAATAATGTCTCGTCCTTCAGTAATCAAGTTTCTTATCATGTTTCTCCTTTTATGCATTTTTGTAGATTGATGGAAGAAATGAATATATATGTCTCCTTTCGTGAGACGCTAGACTTTGGATTTCTATTTCTAATATATTTCCTCTTGTTTCAACTTTTGTAATTCCTCTCTAACATAGTTCTCCTTTGAGTAAGTTTCCGTATCATTAGACCCAACAAGCATAAACTCTTGGATCTCTTTTATATCCATCAACTTCATTTTCTTCAGAAAGATAATCCCATAGGATTACTTATTCCATCCTTTGATCCCATTTTTAACCAGGTTAAGATTTTAATCCAAGAAAAACATAGGGGTGACCTGTATGGGGAAATTATATATAGGGTAATTATAACAATCAAAGATAGTTTTTAACCAAGTTAAGATTTCAATCCAAGAAAAACATAGGGGTGACCTGTATGGGGGAATTATATATAGGGGAATTATAACAATCAAAGATAGTTCCTTTTAAGTTTGGGTGGGAGGAATACATGATTTCATAGCTAAAAGGAAAAGGTCCTTCTCTAGTAGGAGATTACCATTTCAGCAGGAGAGCATTGTGATCAGAGCACACTATTGGGAGAGAAATAATATACAAGTCAAGAAGGGTATATTCCAACCGCTAGAGATCAAGAATATATCCAGCTTGACTTGGATTAAATTATTTCCCATATGTCTATTGGACCAGGTGAACTGGGTATCTCTCAACTCCACGACTGTAACCCTGTTCTATTTATTTAGAAAATCTGCAAAGTTAAGCATATTGTCAGAGTAATCATCTTGGCCTCCAAGCTTTTCCAATGGGTACAAAGGGGTGTTGATGTCCCCATCCAACATCCAATATCTTTTTGGGAATCGAACAGCAAGGAGAGGTTGTCCGAGAGCTAATTTTCTAATCAGATTTAGTATTGGGGGCATAGATATTAATGAGATTCCAGTTGAATTTGCTCAAAATATTAGTGAGGCTAGTATTGGGGGAATAGATATTAATGAGATTCCAGTTGAATTTGCTCAAAATATTAGTGGGGCGTACTGTTACTCTTTTCTTGTAACTTCTCACTTTAACCCCCATAAACGAAGAAGGGTTCCACATTGTAACCATTCCTCCTTAAGCACCTTCAGACAGTAATACAAAAAGTAGCAATCGGCCAGATTTTAGCAGCTACCAAAGAAAAATTTGATTCTACTATTACTAATTCTTGAAGGAGAACATCTATCTCGTTATCTAAGATGCACCATTTTAGTTTGTGCGGCTATTTTTCCCTCTTATATAAGAATCTTCATGATCAGAAATACATAAGTAGCAATCGGCCAGATTTTAGCAGCTATCAAAGAAAAATTTGATTCTACTATTATTAATTCTTGAAGGAGAACATCTATCTCGTTATCTAAGATGCACCATTTTAGTTTGTGCGGCTATTTTTCCCTCTTATATAAGAATCTTCATGATCAGAAATACATAAGGTGTTCAATTAAATGAAATATTTTAATCTTCAGTCAATTTTTTTCTTCATTCAAATGTAATAATTTTTCAGTATTGGATTGTCTCTTCGATTTCTGATGAAGACATAAATGTAGTGACCACTCAACTTCTTTGAAAGCTTATACATAAACTCAACTCGAATCCAACAGACAGAGTGATAGGCATACAATTTTTAGGACGAGTTTGTCAAGCTGTGACATACATCTCGTCTGTCGAGTTAGCTAATTTGTATCAGCTCTCATGAAGTCCACAGGCATACATCTCTTTCATGAGTTTGCCTAACTTGTATGGACTTGGGCATACATCTCTATCATGAGTTTTCCCAAATTGGATGGATTTGAGGGCATA